>NW_021621268.1:40716-50354 GCF_004785775.1 Grammomys surdaster
GGAGGGGAGATAACATTGAAAGGTAAATATGTAAAATATCCAATAAAGAAAACCAGATAATTGGTATGGAAAAAAATAATTTACTTATTTCAAATTATTTTCATAAGTTTCTAGGAGATGCTAATTGGCTAAGATCTTATTTTAAGCTCTCCACAAAAGAATTTATGTCTGTTTATATTCTCAAGAGAGATGTAAATCCTAATTTCCCTCAACAATTAATTGACAAAAGAGAAGTAATCTCAAAAAAAAGTAGAAGAAGCTATTATTAATTAATATATTATACAGCCTGATTAGTTGCTGGCTGTTCCATAACAGTCCTCTGATAAAAGAGATTATTAATATAGACTTATATTTCTTTTAATACTGTCTTCATGACTCTCTGAGTGTGGAAGGAGTGGCTGCTGTCACATCTGCCCTGATTTTACAAGAACTCTGAAAAATTGGCTTTAAAAACAAGAGGGGGAATGGTACCCACCCCGAAGGAGACCCCCTGAAATACTCTCCATCATGCCCTGTTCACTTTTAACTCTCTAAAACTGAAAGCTCATGGCAAATCTGCTGCTGACTGCCTCTGGCATCACTGAGACCAATAAAAACTATGCCACAGCTATATGGAAGGACCCTCTTACCCTTAAAGGTAATGGCCCAGACCCTGTTCTCTTATGGTGCCGACGATTGATATGCCTCTTTGATGCCACAGAAGGCACAGCTAAATAGCTACCAAAAAGACTAATGAAATAAATAGATATTCCCACAAAGTCAGGCCCAACCATAAATAAGATGAATAACAATTGACATCCTGGGAAGGGAAATCTCCCTGAGAACTCCCTTCTTTTTCCTTTCCAGGTAAAAATGAATCACCCATGATGTGTGCTGTTAGAAGTTCTAATCCAGATGCTGGCCTCTGAACTTATACTACTCAGACCTTTGACGGGCCATTGACAGGAATATCAAACAGCAAGAGATTGACATCACTAATCTGAAGAAATCCCTTGTTTCGCTGTCTGAAGAGATCTCCAAAAATTTCAAAGGACTTTATTGGACTTGATTTACTCTATTACAATAGAAAAGACTGTGTATAGCTCTTGACTGTGTACAGCCCTTAAAGAAGAATGTTGCCTTTACATAGACAAGACAGGGATGGTTAAAGAGAGCATGGAAAAGGTCAGAGATGGCCCTGAGAAAAGACAGAGAGAGAAAGAGAAAGATGAGTGCTGGTACAAGAGTAGGCTTTCGACCTCTCCATGGTTGTCATCCCTACTTCCTCCCATCTTCGGACCATTAATTGGGTTATTTTTGCTTATTTCTTTTGCTCCATGGGCCTTAAATAGACTGACTAACTTTGTGAAACAACAGATAAATAATTTGGTAGCAAAACCTATCCAGATACATCATCATAAGTTAGCTATGGAGGACCACGAGACTCAAGATGAGGTTGTTACTCTATCCAGGGTGTCCCCAAAACCCATCTCCACCCAACCTAAAAGAAGGGACTTCTGCCCCTAGACCAAGCACAGAGGGGCCATCCAGAACCCCCTCTGTCAGGCGATCTGAATTCTTGCTTAAGCTGGGAGGCTAAGCACTGCAAGGGAATATAAATAAAAGATAAAAATATCTATCTGGGTTTCCTGAGGGACAAGCCTGACTGCATAGGGGTTGATGTCAAAAGAATCCCCTCTCCAGAAAAAAGACATTGGGATGGGTATGGCCCTCATGCCTCACTGGACAACGACAGGGGGACTGGAGCCATTACAAGGTCCCCTTCAAATACTGGAGGTCAGGCCTCTATTCCCACCTTCGCAAGATTAGAATTGCCACAGCCCTTCTATACTTAGAGAAGGGAGGAGATGTCAGGGGCAACCCTGCTTACACACTGAAGGCCTAAAATCAGCCACAGGCCTAAAATCAGCAATAGGCCTGTCATACATGTATACTAACACCAAGTCTTGGGTCTCAGTGGAAAAACATTGAAACAGAGGGCTATAAGCTATTGTAAACAGGCAGCTTTTGTGGAGATATACCAGCCTGAGTAGTCATAGACCTTGTAAATAGGTAGCTTTGGCAGATAATACCAAGTTAGATAAGGACAAGTGAATCATAGAGTCATAGTGACCTGTCCCCTGAACCTTCACCCAGCTGATACCATGTTCTGAAAGATATCTGTACTCCCCCTGAACACCCATGCTCCGGTGTCATCCCCTCCCCTACATCCTGCCTTTTTATGTTTATAGCCCCTGTATGAATAAGTAAAAATTACGATTTGATTTAAAAAAAAAAAATAGGGACTTCCGGTTTGGGACCGAGCCTAGAGCAGGTCGCAGGCAGCAGCTCCGTACCCAACCGCAGAAAACCAAGAAAAACAGGGACTCCCAGGAGCTTGAACTCACGCAGCATCCCAGGTAAGGAAAAAGCAGCACTCACCCCAAACAGGGAGCAACAGGGACCCACTGGGACCCAGGAATTCGCTCCTGGCCTGGAGCGGGCTCCATCCGATCGGGGCCCGAGCACTCGCGGATCCCGGGAGGCAGCTCTGCACCCAATCTCCCAGACTCCAGAGGAAGCGGGGCTCGCAGGACCTCTGTGCCAAGCAGGGTCTTGGGCTAGGAGGTGGCAGTGCTTGCCCCCGAACAGGGAGTGGCTAGGACCCACTGGGACCCAGGAGTTCACTCCAGGGCCCTGAGCGTGGGTTCCTTCCGGTCTGTGCCAGAGCAGATCCCGGGAGTCAGCTCTGCACCCAATCTCACAGAACCTAGAGGGAGCGGGGCTCTCCGTGGCTCAAGCTAGCTCAAGCAGTTTCTTAGGCTAGGAGGTGGCAGTGCTCGCCCCCAATCAGGGAGCAACTGGGACCCACTGGGACCCACTGGGACTCATTGGGATCCAGAAATCCGCTCCTGACCCGGAGCCCCGGCCCCTTTCGGTTTCCACCTGAGCACCGAGCACATCTTGGGCCTCATCTCTAACTCAAGCAGCAAAACCCATCCCAAACAGTTCTGACACAACCTAGATAATAGGAAAGACAGGCCCCAGTCAGAGACAGCTCTGATAGCACAAAGGTGATCCAGATGGCGAAAGGCAAGCGCAAGAACACAAGCACCAGCAACCCAAGGTACTTGCCATTATCAGAACCTAGTTCTCCCACATTAGAAAGTCCTGAACTCCCCATATCACCAGGAAAACAAGAACCAGATCTAAAATCATTTCTAATGATGATGCTAGAGGACTACAAGAAGGAAGTAAATAACACTATCAAAAAACTTGAGGAGAACACAGGAAAACAGGATGAAGTCCTTAAAGAAACACAAAAATCCTTTAAAGAATTACAAGAAAACACAAACAAACAGATGAAGGAATTGAACAAAACCATCCAGGACATAAAAATGGAAGTGGAAACAATAAAGAAATCACAAAGGGAGACTATCCTGGAGATAGAAAACCTAAAAAAGAAATCAGGAGTCATAGACACAAGCATCACCAACAGAATACAAGAGATAGAAGAAAGAATCTCAGGTGCAGAAGATACCTTAGAAAATACTGACACAACTATCAAGGAAAATGCAAAATGCAAAAAGTTGCTATCTCAAAATATCCAGGAAATCCAGGACGCAATGAGAAGACCAAACCTAAGGATAATAGGTATAGATGAGAGTGAAGATTCCCAACTTAAAGGGCCAGTAAATATCTTCAACAAAATTATTGAGGAAAACTTCCCTAACCTAAGGAAAGAAATGCCCATAATCACACAAGAAGCCTACAGAACGCCAAACAGACTAGATCAAAAAAGAAATACCTCCCGTCACATAATAATCAAGACTCAAAATGTACAAAACAAAGACAGAATTTTAAAAGCAGTAAGGGAAAAAGGCCAAATAACATATAAAGGCAAACCTATCAGAATTACACCTGACTTCTCACCAGATACTATAAAAGCCAGAAGATCCTGGACAAATATCATACAAACCCTAAGAGAACATAAATGCCAGCCCAAGCTACTTTACCCAGCAAAACTCTCAATTACCATAGACGGAGAAACTAAGATATTCCATGACAAAACTGAATTTACACAGTATCTTCCCACAAATCCAGCTTTACAAAGGATAATAGCAGGAAAGCTCCAATACAAGGAGGGCAATCATACCCCAGAAAGAGCAAGAAAATAATCCTTTTCCATCAAACCCAAAAGAAGATAACCACACAAACGATGTCTCCACTATTAGCAAAAATGACAGGAAGCAAGAACACCCTCTCCTTAATATCTCTTAACATCAATGGACTCAATTCCCCAATAAAAAGGCATAGGCTAATGGACTGGATACGCAAACAGGACCCAGCTTTTTGCTGCTTACAGGAAACCCACCTCAGTGACAAAGACAGACACTACCTTAGAGTAAAAGGTTGGAAAACAATTTTTCAAGCAAATGGCACTAAGAAACAAGCGGGAGTAGCCATTCTAATATCGAATAAAATCAACTTTCAACTTAAAACTATCAAAAAGGATAAGGAAGGGCATTTCATACTTGTCAAAGGAAAAGTCAACCAACATGAACTCTCAATTCTGAATATCTATGCGCCAAATACAAGAGCATCGAATTTCATAAAAGAAACCTTACTAAAGCTCAAAACACACATTGCACCTCACATAATAATAGTGGGAGACTTCAACACCCCACTCTCAGCAATGGATAAATCATGGAAACAGAAACTAAATAGAGATACAGTAAAACTAACAGAAGTTATGAACCAAATGGACTTAACAGATATCTATAGAACATTTCACCCTAAAGCAAAAGAATATACCTTTTTCTCAGCACCTCATGGTACCTTCTCCAAAATAGACCATATAATTGGGCACAAGACAGGCCTCAACAGATATAAGAAAATTGAAATAATTCCCTGCATCCTATCAGATCACCATGGTCTAAGGCTGGTCTTCAAAAATGACAAAGAGAATGGAAAGCCCACATTTACATGGAAACTGAACAACACCCTACTCCTTGATAATCAGGTAAGGGATGAAATAAAGAAAGAAATTAAAAACTTTTTAGAATTTAATGAAAATGATGACACATCATACCAAAATTTATGGGATACAATGAAAGCAGTGCTAAGAGGAAAATTCATAGCTCTAAGTGCCTACAAAAAGAAACTGGAGGGAGCATACACTAACAGCTTGACAGAGCACCTGAAAGACCTAGAACAAAAAGAAGCTAATACACCCAAGAGGAGTAGAAGGCAGGAAATAATTAAACTCAGGGCTGAAATCAACCAAATTGAAACAAAAAGAACTATCCAAAGAATCAATAAAACCAGGAGCTGGTTCTTTGAGAAAATCAACAAGATAGATAAACCCTTAGCTAGACTAATCAGAGGGCAGAGAGACAGTATCCAAATTAATAAAATCAGAACTCAAAAGGGGGACATAACAACAGAAACTGAGGAAATTAAAAAAATCATCAGATCCTACTACAAAAGCCTATATTCAACAAAATTGGAAAATTTGGATGAAATGGACAATTTCCTAGACAAATACCAGTTGCCAATGTTAAATCAGGACCAGATAAACCATCTAAACAGTCCCATAACCCCAAAAGAAATAGAAGCAGTCATTAAAAGTCTCCCTACAAAGAAAAGCCCGGGACCAGACGGTTTTAGTGCAGAATTCTATCAGACCTTCAAGGAAGACCTAATCCCAATTCTTTTCAAACTATTCCACAAAATAGAAACAGAAGGTACACTACCCAACTCATTCTTTGAAGCCACAATTACACTCATACCTAAGCCACACAAAGACCCAACAAAGAAAGAGAACTTCAGGCCAATCTCCCTTATGAACATTGATGCAAAATTGCTCAATAAAATTCTAGCGAACCGAATTCAAGAACACATCAAAACAATTATCCATCACGACCAAGTTGGCTTCATCCCAGGAATGCAGGGTTGGTTCAATATTCGGAAATCCATCAATGTAATCCATTATATAAACAAACTCAAAGAAAAAAACCACATGATCATCTCACTAGATGCTGAGAAAGCATTTGACAAAATTCAACACCCCTTCATGATAAAAGTCTTGGAAAGGTCAGGAATTCAAGGTCCATACCTAAACATAGTAAAAGCAATTTACAGCAAACCAGTAGCCAGCATTAAACTAAATGGAGAGAAACTTGAAGCAATCCCACTAAAATCAGGGACTAGGCAAGGCTGCCCACTCTCCCCCTACTTATTTAATATAGTATTGGAAGTCCTAGCCAGAGCAATTAGGCAACACAAGGAGGTCAAAGGGATACAAATTGGAAAGGAAGAAGTCAAAATCTCACTATTTGCAGATGATATGATAGTATACTTAAGTGACCCCAAAACTTCCACCAGAGAACTCCTAAACCTGATAAACAACTTTAGCAAAGTGGCTGGATATAAAATTAACTCAAGCAAATCAGTAGCCTTCCTCTACTCAAAAGATAAACTGGCTGAGAAAGAAATTATGGAAATGACACCCTTCACAATAGTCACAGATAATATAAAATACCTTGGTGTGAACCTAACCAAGCAAGTAAAAGACCTGTATGACAAGAACTTCATTCCCCTGAAGAAAGAAATCGAAGCCGATCTCAGAAGATGGAAAGATCTCCCATGCTCATGGATTGGAAGGATTAATATAGTAAAAATGGCTATTTTGCCAAAAGCCATCTACAGATTTAATGCAATCCCCATCAGAATTCCCACTCAATTCTTCTCAGAGATAGAAAGAGCAATCTTAAAATTTATTTGGAATAACAAAAAACCCAGGATTGCGAAAACTACTCTCAGCAATAAAAGAACTTCTGGAGGAATCACCATCCCCGACTTCAAGCTGTACTACAAAGCAATAATGATAAAAACTGCATGGTATTGGAACAGAGACAGGCAGGAGGATCAGTGGAATAGAATAGAAGACCCAGAAATGAACCCCCATACCTATGGTAACTTAATCTTTGACAAAGGGGCTAAAACCATCGAATGGAAAAAAGATAGCATTTTCAACAAATGGTGCTGGTCCAACTGGTGGTCAGCATGTAGAAAAATGAAAATTGATCCATACTTATCTCCTTGTACAAAGCTCAATTCCAAGTGGATTAAGGACCTCCACCTAAAACCAGCCACACTGAAACTAATAGAAGAGAAACTGGGAAAAAGCCTGGAATACATAGGCACAGGGAAAAAGTTCCTGAACAGAACGCCAATGGCCTGTGCTCTAAGACCAAAAATTGACAAATGGGACCTCATAAAGCTGCAAAGCTTCTGTAAAGCAAAGGACACAGTCAATAGGACAGAGCGGCAACCAACAGATTGGGAAAAGATCTTCACCAACCCTACATCTGATAAAGGGCTAATATCCAAGGTATACAAAGAACTGAAGAAATTAGACTCTAGACAATCAAAGAACCCTATTAAAAAATGGAGCACAGACCTGAACAAAGAATTCTCAACTGAGGAAGCTCGAATGGTTGAGAAGCACCTAAAGAAGTGTTCAGCATCCCTAGTCATCAGGGAAATGCAAATGAAAACAACACTGAGATTCCACCTCACACCAGTCAGAATGGCTAAGATCAAAAACACAGGTGACAGTACATGTTGGCGAGGATGTGGAGAAAGAGGAACACTCCTCCACTGTTGGTGGGATTGTAAACTGGTACAACCACTATGGAAGGCAGTCTGGCGGTATCTCAGAAAATTGAACATAGCCTTACCTAGGGACCCAGCTATACCACTCCTGGGCATATACCCAAAAGAAGTTTCAACATACAACAGGGACACATGCTCCACCATGTTCATAGCAGCCTTATTTATAATAGCCAGAAGTTGGAAAGAACCCAGATGCCCTTCAACAGAAGAATGGATGCAGAAAATGTGGTACATTTATACAATGGAGTACTACTCAGCTATTAAAAACAATCAGTTCACAAAATTCCTAGGCAAATGGATGGAGCTGGAAAATATCATCTTGAGTGAGATGACCCAATCTCAAAGGAACATACATGGTATACACTCACTGATAAGTGGATATTAGCCCAAAAGCTCACACTTTCTAAGAATCTTCATATAGACCACATAAAACTCACATAGAAGAAGGAAGACCAAAGTATGAATGCGTTGGTCCTTTTTAGAAGGAGCATCAAAAGTTTCAACCAGAACTCCCAAAGTCTAAACCACCAACCAGAGAGCACAAAGGGAGGGACTCACGCACCTGTATAGGGAATTGAGGGTGACCTTGTTAGACTCCAGTGAAAGTGGAGGGCCAAGGTCCCCAAAAGTTTGGATCCCCTACTGTGTTGGAATTCGAGAGCAGGGAGATGGGACTGGGAGGATGTTTGGAGCACACCATCACAAAAATTAGGAGGAAGGGGTAGGGGATAAGGGATTTGGGGGGAGAATGAGAAAGGAGACAACATTGAAAGGTAAATACGTATAATACCCAATAAAAACCCCACACAGATAAAGGATTTAAAAAAAAGGGGAGTCTATTTATTTTAAATTAATTTCAAAAGTTTCTAGGAGATGCAAATTGGCTAAGATACTATTTTAAGCTCTCCACAAAAGAATTTAAATCTCTGTTCAATATTCTCAAGAGAGAGGTAAACCCTAACTTCTTCAACAGTTAATTGACAAAAGAGAGGTAATCTAACAAAAAGTAGAAAAAGCTATTTCTAATCGATATATCATATAGTCTGATTGTCAGTGGAGCTATAAAAGTCCTTTGACAAAAGATTATTAACATAGATTTATATATCCTTAAATAAGGCCTTCATGACTCTCTGAGTGTGGAAGGAGCAACTGTTGGCGCTTCTGCCCTGATTTTACAAGAACTCTGAAAAATTGGCTTTAAAAACAAAAGAGGGGGAACGGTACCCCCTCAGAAGGAGTCCCCCTGAAATACTCTCCATCATGCCTTGTTCACTTTTCTCTCTCTAAAGCTGAAAGCTCATGGCAAATCTCTTGCTGACCATGTTGGTGACCTCGGGCACCACCAAGACCAACAAAACTTTGCCACAGATATGGGGAAGGACCCTCATACCCATAAAGGGAATGCCCCAGTCCCAGTTCCCTTATGGAGCCGAGGACTGATATGCCTGCCCAATACCACAGAAGGCACAGCTAACCGGCTACCACAAATATTAATGGAAAAAATAGATACCCTCACAAAGCCAGGCCCAATCATAAATATGATGAATAACAATTTACATCCAGGGAAGAGAAATCTCCCTGAGAATCCCCTTCTTTTTTCTTTCCAGGTAAAATTGAATCACCCGTGATGCCTGCTATTAGAAGTTCTAACCCAGATGGACCAGAAGCCAGGAGCCTCGCCCTTACCCTCACCCCCTACCTTTTCCCACCTGCACAAGGTCCCCTGAAGCTGGGCAACTGCAAGATCCTGCTTGGCAACTGCAGATAGACTCAAAGCAGTGTACCATATCATCTGAAGAATAGCAGGGAGACCATAACTCAAGCAGTGTACCATATCTTCTGAAGAATAGCAGGTTGCAGTCCTCCTCGCCCCCACGAATAACCAGGACCCGCCGGTCGGGCCAAGTGGCACCCAGACGTGGGTGGGGCTCGAGGCACGGACCCATCCGGATGGACCCTCATTGAGAGGATGTGCGCAC
>NW_021621269.1:0-1317 GCF_004785775.1 Grammomys surdaster
TGCTGAACACAGTGCTTAGCAGGGCACACTGCCTCCTGCAAACCCAAAGTTCAAAACGAGAAAAAGTTTGTGGCAGAATTTTTGGTTGTTCTGGAGAGTACCTCTGGGCAGATCACACAGGGTGACAAATTCTTTCCAAACTCTGATCATTTAATCTTCTACAAAAGTCTGATTCTTATGCACGGTAGCAGCTCTTGCTCATGTTAGCCCACATCTTGAAGTGGGTTCAGGATTAACACACAAGGCCGATGCACAGTTCTTTGAATGGTGCTCCCTCTCCACTGGCAGGCAGGCAGGGGCAAGGGGCTCTGCTGAGAATTTCTGCATTGCTCAGCTTTCAATTACCACAGGAAATATGGAGAGATCAAGTTTGGTTTAGCTCACAGTTTCAAAGGTATGAAGCATGGTTGCTTAGCCCTGTTGCCTGGAAGGCAGGAGCATTTACTACAGTCAAGTACTTGGAAGCAAAAAGGAAACAGGAAGGGACCGGAGTCCCAGCATCCCCTTCAAGAACATGCCCCCAGTCACCAGACCTACCTCCACAAGGCCCTACTGGCCAGCAATACCATTATATAGGGGCCAAGCCTTCAACATATGGACTGGACATGGGTTATCCAAATCAAAGCAATTATCTTGCAATTAAAAATCATCTAACAAAAACAGCCCAAAGACAAGAGAGGTTCCTGAGACCCCAAATCACTGACATCTGTCAAGGAGGCAAACAGCCTAGAAGGATTGCAGTTTAACATTCTTTTTTTTTTCCAGGATAGTGATCAACGGCTTTATTTTCCTAGATCAAAATTGTCTATCGTTCTCAGAGATACACTTCCAAAGCTACAGTCAGCAATTTTTCTTCAGAGCCCAGAGGAGGGATAGGAGTAAAAGACAATAGAAGGGGTATAAGAAACCACAAGAAGAGGCTGGAGGACCCTTTCCATCTCTTCTCAGTGGGCTACAAACTGGATGTGTGGAAACTCCAGCTACAAAGAGAAAGCCATCAGAAGGTGAACCTCCTGGTGCACCTCAAAAATGGGTCAGTAGTGGGGAGCTGAAAGGGGAGCACACAAAGAGGCGGGTTAACATTTTTTTTTTTACTTTTTGTGTGGGTTTTTTTTTTATTTGGTAATTTTCTTTTATTAAAAATATTTCCTAAAAAAAAAATGTGTCGTTTCCTTTGTCTGGGTGAAATATCTGACTGCAGGCTGGCCTTGAACATTGGAAAGTGGGAGGAAGGCAGCGTGTCTCCCCAGGCAATCGCCTCTGCCCTGAGATCTAAAGAGACATTTCCTCAATACAAATCAGTTGATCCTTCAGCTC
>NW_021621270.1:0-2567 GCF_004785775.1 Grammomys surdaster
TATCTCAAAATATCCAGGAAATCCAGGACGCAATGAGAAGACCAAACCTAAGGATAATAGGTATAGATGAGAGTGAAGATTCCCAAATTAAAGGGCCAGTAAATATCTTCAACAAAATTATTGAGGAAAACTTCCCTAACCTAAGGAATGAGATGCCCATAATCACACAAGAAGCCTACAGAATGCCAAACAGACTAGATCAAAAAAGAAATACCTCCCGTCACATAATAATCAAGACTCAAAATGTACAAAACAAAGACAGAATTTTAAAAGCAGTAAGGGAAAAAGGCCAAATAACATATAAAGGCAAACCTATCAGAATTACACCTGACTTCTCACCAGATACTATAAAAGCCAGAAGATCCTGGACAAATATCATACAAACCCTAAGAGACCATAAATGCCAGCCCAAGCTACTTTACCCAGCAAAACTCTCAATTACCATAGACGGAGAAACTAAGATATTCCATGACAAAACTGAATTTACACAGTATCTTCCCACAAATCCAGCTTTACAAAGGATAATAGCAGGAAAGCTCCAATACAAGGAGGGCAATCATACCCCAGAAAGAGCAAGAAAATAATCCTTTTCCATCAAACCCAAAAGAAGATAACCACACAAACGTTGTCTCCACTATTAGCAAAAATGACAGGAAGCAAGAACACCCTCTCCTTAATATCTCTTAACATCAATGGACTCAATTCCCCAATAAAAAGGCATAGGCTAACGGACTGGATATGCAAACAGGACCCAGCTTTTTGCTGCTTACAGGAAACCCACCTCAGTGACAAAGACAGACACTACCTTAGAGTAAAAGGTTGGAAAACAATTTTTCAAGCAAATGGCACTAAGAAACAAGCGGGAGTAGCCATTCTAATATCGAATAAAATCAACTTTCAACTTAAAACTATCAAAAAGGATAAGGAAGGGCATTTCATAGTTGTCAAAGGAAAAGTCAACCAACATGAACTCTCAATTCTGAATATCTATGCGCCAAATACAAGAGCATCGAATTTCATAAAAGAAACCTTACTAAAGCTCAAAACACACATTGCACCTCACATAATAATAGTGGGAGACTTCAACACCCCACTCTCAGCAATGGATAAATCATGGAAACAGAAACTAAATAGAGATACAGTAAAACTAACAGAAGTTATGAACCAAATGGACTTAAGAGATATCTATAGAACATTTCACCCTAAAGCAAAAGAATATACCTTTTTCTCAGCACCTCATGGTACCTTCTCCAAAATAGACCATATAATTGGGCACAAGACAGGCCTCAACAGATATAAGAAAATTGAAATAATTCCCTGCATCCTATCAGATCACCATGGTCTAAGGCTGGTCTTCAAAAATGACAAAGAGAATGGAAAGCCCACATTTACATGGAAACTGAACAACACCCTACTCCTTGATAATCAGGTAAGGGAAGAAATAAAGAAAGAAATTAAAAACTTTTTAGAATTTAATGAAAATGATGACACATCATACCAAAATTTATGTGATACAATGAAAGCAGTGCTAAGAGGAAAATTCATAGCTCTAAGTGCCTACAAAAAGAAACTGGAGGGAGCATACACTAACAGCTTGACAGAGCACCTGAAAGACCTAGAACAAAAAGAAGCTAATACACCCAAGAGGAGTAGAAGGCAGGAAATAATTAAACTCAGGGCTGAAATCAACCAAATTGAAACAAAAAGAACTATCCAAAGAATCAATAAAACCAGGAGTTGGTTCTTTGAGAAAATCAACAAGATAGATAAACCCTTAGCTAGACTAATCAGAGGGCAGAGAGACAGTATCCAAATTAATAAAATCAGAACTCAAAAGGGGGACATAACAACAGAAACTGAGGAAATTAAAAAAATCATCAGATCCTACTACAAAAGCCTATATTCAACAAAATTGGAAAATTTGGATGAAATGGACAATTTCCTAGACAAATACCAGTTGCTAATGTTAAATCAGGACCAGATAAACCATCTAAACAGTCCCATAACCCCAAAAGAAATAGAAGCAGTCATTAAAAGTCTCCCTATAAAGAAAAGCCCGGGACCAGACGGTTTTAGTGCAGAATTCTATCAGACCTTCAAGGAAGACCTAATCCCAATTCTTTTCAAACTATTCCACAAAATAGAAACAGAAGGTACACTACCCAACTCATTCTTTGAAGCCACAATTACACTCATACCTAAGCCACACAAAGACCCAACAAAGAAAGAGAACTTCAGGCCAATCTCCCTTATGAACATTGAGCAAAATTACTCAATAAAATTCTAGCGAACCAAATTCAAGAACACATCAAAACAATTATCCATCATGATCAAGTTGGCTTCATCCCAGGAATGCAGGGTTGGTTCAATATTCGGAAATCCATCAATGTAATCCATTATATAAACAAACTCAAAGAAAAAAACCACATGATCATCTCACTAGATGCTGAGAAAGCATTTGACAAAATTCAACACCCCTTCATGATAAAAGTCTTGGAAAGGTCAGGAATTCAAGGTCCATACCTAAACATAGTAAAAGCAATTTACAGCAAACCAGTAGCCAGCAT
>NW_021621271.1:0-6507 GCF_004785775.1 Grammomys surdaster
GAATTGAAGGTCATTGTAGAATGGTAAACATACAGTGTCATTCCAGTGTGGGCCAAGGTCGAAATTGGACCTCCATGTAAGCAACATGCCTTTGATGGTGTGTGTGCTGCATGCCCCACCAGCCCACTGCCTGCTTTTAGGATATGAAAGCCTGGCAGATGGATAGGTCAGGGGCTGCACACTTGGGAATGCAGTCATGTGATAAGCTTGGGAAGCTCAAGATCAAAAGAGGAACAAGAGAGTGTGCTGGAGACTTCTCACAGTGGGAGGAGCAAGCCCTCTCCATTGGTTGTGTGTCACGCTTGGAAGAAGATGTTCAGGAGTGGTTGCACTACATGTTCAGGAGGACATTTATTTACAAGATGATGGCCTTACACACATTCTTCTTTCAGTTGACATTCCACCTGCTTGTTATTTTAGCTACCAACCCCATAGGTCCATTGTATACACTGCAGCTTTCCTTGTTCTCTCCGCTTCCTACCCAGCATCCCTACATCCCTCCTGACTTCCTTCCCAAGTCTTGTGTCCCTTTGAATTGGAAAGCTCCTGCATAGCCTTCTGTTAGAACAAAAGAGCAGATTCAATTCCCCACCCCCAAAAAACAACACACACACACACTCACACACACACAGCAACACAATCACACCAACAAACATACAATCAAGCAAACAGATGATGTAAAACTTTATTGAAAGCATTGGAATTAAAACAAAGCAAAATGAAACCAAACAAATGCATATGAGTTGATATAGAATGAATGGCTGGTAATTCACCTTCTAGATCAGCACAAGTCCTTGGTAAGAAGAGTATCAGTTCATTAAACCCAGGGAAGTAATCTTCTCTCCTCTTTGCCCTCTGGTAGTGTCCTGTGAAGTGTAGCCTAGACCTGTGGCCCTGAGATTAACTGGGGTCCAGTAGAAGCAGTCACTGTTTATGGTTGATCTGTTGGTGTTTTCTTTATGCCTGCTTGTTGTTGAGGAGTCACTAGAGACCACATGCTCTGCTTTGCTCCGGGTGTATGCTCACTACTTTCTCATGTCCAATGTCCTAATCTTAGGGCCCTGAAGAAGGCACTGCACTAGTAAAGCACAGCTGTGAGCTCTTCTTCTGATAAGTGAAACACTTACATTTGCTACTTGGGAGCTGGGGGATGGGTTTTTGATGCAGATGCTTCCTGCCTGGGTACCTTCCCCAGTGTAGAATTCACATTTCTTCTTGATTTGGGCATCTTGTACTGCTCCTCTACTTGGACTTCAGCACAAGGCCTTGGTATGAAGAGCAGCAGTTCATTACACCCAAGGAAGATCGTTTTTTTCCACTTCATTTCAGGTAGTGTCCTATGAAGTGTATCTTTGACCTGTTGCCCCTGACATTTTCTGTCATAAGGGATCATTACAAAACAGAATCTTGGCCCAGAAATCGATTTCCATGCTTCAACCAGTTTCCAGACTCTTAACTCCTTGAATGAAGGAAAATCTTTCTGGGAAGAAGTGCCTAGATAAAGTATATAGAGATTTTACTGTTAGCCTTTCTCCAGTTCTTCCCCAGTGGAAGCTTGGCCTTTCACTGTGAGAAATGAAACAATTAGAGTTTTGAGTTTTTGTTGGATATTGGTTCTGTTTATTGCTGATTCTGGGAAATCCCAAGAATCATTTTGGATCTACAGTTAAATTAAAGGTTTGTGGAGGCCAGGTGGTAAATAGATTTTGGCTGACTTCCAGTTCACAGTATTTCCAGTGTATCCCTGAATTTGTCTTCCCAAAGTATAATTGGGATATATCTGCTTAGAAGTTGGCAGAAATCTCTTATTGGATTCCCTCACCTGAGGTATGAGGACTATTTTGGTTATAAAGGTTAAATAGAAGCCTTTAGTTTTATTCTGCCAAGACTGATAATGAACCAGAGAGAATATCACATCATTGAAGGAATTTAAGAACCTCTTCCACCAACAAAAACTTGAAAGAAATATAGGTGATAGTTCCCACCACATCTCCCTTTCAATTTCATATCTGACCATTGCAAAAGAGAAATGTCTTAGATAATGATAATTGACTTTCAACATGGAAGTCAGTTAGTGACACTGTAGGCATAACTTTCTTGTCACCTACTTTGAATAAAGGTTCAATCTCTCCTCTCACCCACCACCCAGCAGAGTTATCAGAAAAGAAATATTATTAGGATATGGGGGCAGTGGACATGTTCATCAGAAATTCTTATGGGGTTAGAAGGATCTTCTTTGGCAGCAGTTCAGTCCTGTAGCAAACATCAAATACAACTAAGCAGCTTCAGGCCAGTCGTCTAGGCAGGCAGAGACCACACATGAACTAGAAGCTACATTCCAGTCCTTTCAGCAGGCAGATACCAGGCAGGAACCAGCAGCTGTAGTTCAATGTTAAAGAAACCAAAACAGCTTGCCAACTAGCCTGAGTCAAGGTCTGTGGAGCAGCAGGTTGCTTCAGGAATGAAACTCAGGACCAGTTATGGGGTGAGTTTCTGGCTGCTTTATCACAAGGAGAGCTCAATGATACTGTGTAAGGCAAACCAAGACATGTGTGTTGTTAGAGAACCATATTAAGGCAGACCAAACCAAATCTATGCTCACTACCTGTCTCTGGACTCATAGTTATGCTAGATCATCAAGAATACAATCAGACTACTGGAGAAGAGAAGACTAGAGTCTGACTTTCTGATGTTATGTGCATTACACAAGCATCACCCAGATATGGAAAACTGTAGAATTACAACCCCTTCCTATAATGACGTTAAAGTCACAAGCCAAAGAATATATTCATAGTGGCCAGGACTCTATGCAGTATACAAAGTCATAAATTTTGTTTGGAGAGAGAAATATCCAGAGGTGTCTTTATTCACTGATTGTTGAGTAGTAACCAGAGAATTGGCATAGTTGTCAGAGACTTGAAAAAAAATGATTGGGAAATTATTGATAAAGTCATTGAGGTAAGAAGTATAAATCTCTCTAAATCATCAAAGGATATAAAGATACTAATATCCATGTAAGTATCTGGATAAATCTCTCTAAAATATGATAGGATGTAAAGATAGTTATGGTCCATGATTAACAAAGAAAACTTCAGCTGAGGAATAATTCCCTAATTGAGTGGCAGTGATGATCTGTTCTGTGGACAGTCAGAATTTTTTCTGAGTTATACTTCTCATTTTACAATGCTCCATAAATCAAAGTTGCCATACTAACGAGATGCAATTTATACATGGATTCAATAGAGATTTGCATGTACCAAGCCTGACCTGTCTACATCTGATGCTCAACATCAGATCTCTGAACAGAAAACACCACCACTGATCCCTAGATATACACTGATAAGCCAGTGCACTGGTGTAAGGTTAACTACACTGGGCAATTATGTCTGTACAATGAACAAAGCTTCCTTCTTGCAGGAGTGGGTACTTTTATTTCTTATGGATTTTCCTCTCATGCACATAATCACTTCTGACAAAATTTCCATCCATAGGACCTGCAGAAACACTTATCTCTTGCCCTCCACACAATAGTGCTTCTTACCAACAAACTCATTTCACAGCAGGGAAGAGAGGAATGGAGCCCATTATCATTGACTCTCCTGGGATTACCATGTAGGTTCTTCATCATCCTGAAATGAGTAATGCATGCTATGCTGGATTACAAAAACAGCGCATAACTCCAGAAAACCTTATTTTGAAAAAATAGTAGCAGAGCCATAACTGCAAAACACTTCAGAGAATAGATGAATAGATGCCAGGTGACTGTGAGCAGCCTTGGGAACTGTATGGAAACCCTGTAGTGGACCCTACACAACAGTGCAGCGAAGGCTCTGATTATTCCTACAGCTCAGAAACCTCTCTGGGTTCAATTTGTCAAATTTTAAGCCTGCTGATAATCAAAGAAACCTTCACACAGGGGACACATTTGGACTACAGACATCCTGTAATCAGAAGGACTGTGGTGCATGAAAATCTACCCACCAGTAGCAGCTTATCTCTAAATGTGTTATGCCTGAATGAAAATAAAGTGGAAAGGCAGTGGCAAGAGGGCACACTGACATCCACAGTAAAGTTTATCCCTGTTAGATGTGGGTCTTCATAGGAACATTTGTGGAGAGGTAGAAGGAACAATATACTCAAAACATACTACAGAGTTCAGAAGGAAAGAATGAGGGACAATCCCCAAAATAATTCGGAAGGAGATACTGTTTCCTAAAGAGACATTGCTGCTGAATGATACACCCCAATACTTTGAGGTGTTCTTTCTCTGGCTGTTGCTGAAAGGCCAGTCAGAAGCCCAGTGTTCAGCCTGGGTTTGTGTCAGCTTAACACAAGCTGGAGGTATCACAGAAAAAGGAGCTTCAGTTGAAAAAATCCTTCCATGAGATCCAGCTAGAAGACATTTTATCAATTAGTGAACAATTGAGTGTAGGGCCTCTTGTGGTTAGTACCATCCATGGGCTGATAGTCTTGGGTTCTATAAGAAAACAAGCCGACCAAGCCAGGGGTAGCAAGCCAGTAGCAGCCCTCCATAGTCTCTGCATCAGCTCCTGCATCCTGATTTCCTTTGGTGATGAACAGCAATGTGGAAAGTGTAAGCTGAATAAAACCTTTCCTCCCCAACATGCTTCTTGGTCATGTTGTTTGTCCCTGTGACAACCTGACCAAATTTTGGGGAGGACTGAGTAAGGACTTTAGAACTTTGGCTAGAAGAGCCATCTGGTGTTGAGTTCCATAGGATGTTCTATAGGGACTTGGAAGATAATGTTGAGATCAGTGCAGAAGATGGAGTCCTGACTTGCAAAATTTCAGAGGGAAAATTAAAGACCCTTCTCAGGGCCATTACTGTTTTGATTGTGCAGATTCTGTGGTTCTGGTTACCTGGGGCTGTAAAATCAGCTCTGATTAACAAGATAGCAAAAGTACTAAAACAAAACTTTGCATTACTGGGACTATTGATGCAGGTTAGCTGGAGCTAAGAAATTAGCAGTGATTGAGAAGAGACCTGCATCAATGAGGTGAAATCTGGGAAGTGTTTTCTGAGATCACAGAGGCTGTGTTCCAAGATAGCCAATGTTGTACCTTGTGCTGTTGCTCGACTTGGTAATGTTTAAGAGTCACCCAGGAGCTACTGGTTTTTAAGGCATGAAGGGATCATGAAGAGCAGCTGAGGTTGGCACTGTGAGAGGCCACAGAAAGTCAGTGGGAAAGAAGGTGCAGCCTCAGTTGCAATTGATGACACAGGACTAAAGGGGTCATGCAAAGGAGTTGAGGGTTTCCACCGTAAAGAGAGCCTATGAGAGGCTACTGTTGAAACCTAGTTACAGCAGAACACTGCAGTGTGTTGAAGATGACAGTACCATGAGATGACCACCAGGAACAGTAGCAGTGGGGTACATGCAGATCGATCCTAGAATACAAGGTGTGTCATACAATGGGAAATGCTGGAAATGTGACCCAAACCCTTGGAGGAGCCAAGAAGACAGTGACTAGAATAAACAGACAGGGAATAGCTGGAATTTGACTTTGCTTTTGATTGTCAATGTGCCCTGATATTTTTCCGTCTTGAAGGAAGAAAATATTTTACTGGAGCTCATAGGTAAGAGAATTTTAATTATAAAAACACTTTGAATTCTAAACGTAACTGGATATTTTAAAGAGATTGCAATTAAAATATGTAAGAATTTGCAAAGGCTATGGGATTTATAAAGTTATAAAAATCTTGGAAATAAATAAAAAAATAAGGGTTGAGGCTTAATAATAATGTGTTTGTGTGTCAAGATGCCAAGGGTTCAGTTGTACTGTCTGGTTTTGTGTCACTCTGACCCAAGCTGGAGTTATCACAGAAAAAACCTACAGCTGAGGAAATCACTTCATCAGACACAGCTGTAAGGCATTTTCTCAATTATTGATCAAGGAGGGAGTGCCCATTGTAGGTGGTACCATTCCTGGACCAGTAGTTTTTTGTTTCTACAAGAAAACAAGCTGAGTAAGCCAGGGGAAGCAAGACAATTAGTAACATCCCTCTAAAGCCTCTGCACCAGCTCCTGTTTCCTGACTGGCTTGAGTTCCAGTCCTAACCTCCTATGGTGATGACCACCAACCTGGAAGTGTAAGCTGAAGAAATCCTTTCCTCCTCAAATTGCTTCTTGATCATGATGTTTTGCAGGAATAGAAACCCTGACTAAGACAGCCAGGAAGCCTGAAAGACAGACATTCAGATACAGGGGATCCACGAGCCTCCAGCCTATCCTCCTGGTCCAAGATCCTACCTCATCTGGCATTCAGTGAAGTGATGCTGCAGCTTTTCTGCCAAGTCCTTTTTCTGGATGACCAGATCCCTCTGTCTTAGCAGGCATTTCAGACTTTCCTCCAGTCTTTCCAGATTGTGATTTTAGTGAATAGTTGTATACTCAGAAGCACATACACACATATCCACACAAACACAGTACATTGATTCCCATGTTTACATTCCCAGGTAATACTAATGTAAGAAGAGATTGCTAT
>NW_021621272.1:0-4510 GCF_004785775.1 Grammomys surdaster
GGCATATTTCTAGACACACCTCATGAACAAATATGTGAGTCCTAGCATCCTAGTCTCTAACCAGCCTGCTCAGCATACTGATCTGTGGTGTGGTTTTGAGGCAGTCCTCCATCAGCTAAATGTTACTTGCTACCATTATTTCTGAACGTTGGTCAATCCTTTACATCATCATTTCTACTCTTCTGCATCTCAGCTTAACATTGGAGTGCTACCCAACACATGAAATGCCTTCTAAAAGAGCCACAAAATTAACTGCAAATGGATCTTACACTTAAGTTGTAAATGCTAAGGGCAGCCGGACAGTGCTGGTGCACATCGTTGATCCCAGCACTTTGGAGGCAGAGGCAGATGGCTTTCTGAGTTCCAGGACAGCCTGGTCTACAGAGTGAGTTCCAAGACAGCCAGGGCTACACAGAGAAACTCTGTCTTGAAAAACCAAAAACAAAAAAACAAACAAACAAAAACCAAAACAAATAAAAGAAAATGCTTAGGGCAGAACTTTCAGAAGAATCAAGAGAAACTAGGGTTCTCCAAGATTGGCATCCTACTGTGGTATTTCTTCTACAAGCAAGCCCCAGTCTAAATGTTTTGAACAGATTCAGCCCTCAGAGTGATGTTATTCAGAGGTCACTGCCTAATCTAGCAAGTGAGGAGCACCACAAGAGACCACACAAGTGGCCACATCTGGCAACATCTAGCTGATCCTTCCCATCCAGCCCCAGGTTAGACTCACCACCCCAGCTCCCACTGCTTAGCCACCAGCCCCTACCCATTATGGGCTCACCATGTCTCAAGAAACAGAGCTTACATGAGGTCCTCTCAAACACCCAAAGGCACCGCTCAAAGCAGGACACAGAACCATTCAAGGCTGCACAGCCAAAACAAACATGCAGCAAGGCATCCAGAAGAACCCTACTCATTGTCTGACTGGAGGCTCCACCTGGGGGCCTTAATTGGCCAGTGAATTATACCTCCTCAATATTACAGTGTTCTTCCAGACCAGAGCCAGACCTTTTACAGATCTCATGAGAGGTTTTCACTCTAGTAGCATTTGTGGTTGTCCTCCAAGAGCCTCATTTATCTGTCATCCCATCCAGCCCCAGAGGAGGACCCTCCCATGCAGCTTGGGCTGTTCACCTGCTTGTTCCTCCCCTTTGTGGGCAGTGATCCTGCACTCACCTTGTCTGAACATCAGAGTTTATATGATGTCCTCACATAGCACCCAACAGCAGCACTCAAAGCAGGACACAAAGAATCATTCAAGCCTGCACAGCCAAAGCAAATGCCCAGCAAGGCACCAGGAAGAATCCTCCCCATTTCCTGACTGGCAGGTCCACCTGGGGGGCCTTGACTGGTCAGTGAGTCTTGCCTCACCTCTAGGTTAAAGTGTGCTTCCAGTCCTGGGCCAGACCTTTTCCAGATTTCAGGTCTGGCTTGCACTCCAGTAGCATTTGTGCCTGTCCTCCAAGCCCTGGAAGAGGATACACCAGTCCAGCTCTGGCTGTTCAGCCGCCTGCTCCTCCCTTTTGTGCACAATGTTGCTGCACTAGATGTGACCTGACTTCATAGCTTGCTTGAGCTTTCCTCACAGCACTTCCCTTCTTCTTCCTGAAATCAAGGTGGATCCCCTGTTACTCAACTTGCAGTGGAGGGTTCAATCTGTCCCACCAGTGGAAGGATGCCCAGGATAGTAACATTAAAGAGGGACTGTAGGAAACAAGAGTTTTTTTTGTGGATTCATGCTGGGCTCAGGGAAACTGCAGCTCCTTTCACCAAATAGGTCTGAAATAACTCTGGGAGAAAATCTGGATACAGAGGACAAACACTGTAGGGTACTATTGTTCGCCTGCAAGTCTTCCTAAGTGGCAAGGTGGCAAAAAAACACAGTTGTATTAGCACAAGTTCTCTAGATAAACATACCTCATCTCATAGAGAGAATGAATTTCTCTATGTATGTAGAAAGAGGGTTTAATAGAATGTCTTTCAAACACTTAGTCTAATACAAACACTCTTAGTCTAATAATGGCTGTCTGCCAAAGGAAATTAGAAAAATCAAGGACTCGTTGAATTCATGTTGCTGGATATCTCAGCGGATCTTCAGTACTTACCAGAATTCTGAAGAAGTACTTATGAATGACAGTTTTAAAATCAAACAAAAGACCAAATGAAACACTTTGCTAATAATGTAGGGCAATACAGAAAACGAAAGAACTACCCTGTTCAATGTCCTTTATATATGTAGGTATCTGAAAGAAGCTGTAACCTAGATTAAAAGTGGATCTTAATCTCTCAAAAGACCAAGATACAGCAAGGGTTTCTCACTTCAAAATGTATAATTATGAAAAGTCCCCCCACAGTAAGCAGAGTTAGAGTTAGGGGACTAGAGGGTCAGGATTAAGATGAGGGTTGTTTAGATTAGGGTTAGAGTAGTTAGGGTTACAGGTTTAGGGTTAGGTTCAGGTTTAGGACAAAGGTTTTGTTTTGCTATGTGAAATTGGGTTCTATCCTTCCTCTCATCTGCCTTCCTAGTCCTCTTTTTCATTTCATCACCATCTTGCTTCCTGTCCCAAGGATAGTAGAAAGTGGGCTATGCAAGAACCTGGGATTCCCTAATGAGAAACAGGTTTACTTTACTCTGGAGCCCAGTTCACATTGAACAGGAAACAACTACTTCTTCAGTTGTTCTAAATTTTTCCTGGGGAATCCTTAGAAGATGGAAGCAATCATAGGACTTGGTATCTATTTTTTATATAATAATATTATAAATCATAGGCCATGTGACTTTCACAGATCTTTAATTAATATAACCAAATGACACATGATAAAATGGTGGCCACCATTATTCTTGCTGGTCCCACCCAGTCAATTGTATCCCTATTACACAAAGAAGAAATATCAAACTTACAAGGTTTTCATTTGGTATCTTAATGTTTTGTTTTGGTCTGAATCTAATAGCTTCTACCTTACAGATTTAATGGCTCCTCAAAAGAACTTCGAACTTTTTCGAGTCACATGCCTCCAAAACTGTCATACTAACAAAGGAAACAAAGACTTTGATATTCACAGAACCCAACAGACAAGGGTAAGTTGCTAAGTGCTAGACAGACTGCTGCCAGCCAAGAACACTTGTATCATCCTCTGCTGGGTGTCACTCTCAGCTCTTTCTGCCTGGAAAGTCCAGGCTACTTTTCCTCTGAGATAAAATGTTCTTCAGTACTCTTCTGCCCTAGACATGTATGGTTTTACATCTGCCCAAACTAACAATAGGTTTACTAAAGGTCTCTATGTGAAATTGGCATTTGACAGTGAAAATTATGAAAATAGATTCCCAACAAGCAATAAACACAAACTCATGGCTTATTAAAAATTTCCTTTTTATTACTTATGTACAGACTCTGTATACATGGGATCATGGTTTGTCATTCACATTGTGTAGTCAATAGCAAATGGATTACAAGTAAATTAAGCTTGTTAACTTGGCCCTAGTTCATTTTGTTCCTAATGAGATTAAACTTAAAAATTGACATGAAAGGACAAAAATATATTTAATCAATAAATCCACACAGGTAATATGAAGATAAAATGATAATACGGGTCTCAATCTTTATTTGGAATAGGTAACATGATGATATTTATTTCAATATTAATGTCTACTTTTAAGGACATGATATATGTAAACATACATTTCTGGTCACGATTGTACCTCATTGAACCATATCCCAATTCTAGTACACAACATGGTCTCTATCCCTTAAGATTCTAAATTACTTTTAAAGAGTTTACTACTCCTAGACCAGGAAACATTACTCTATTGGTCATTGTCCTCACTCGTATAAGAATAATAAATCTGTGCTTTTAAGTGTGATATATACATGTATGAATGTATATACAGACATAAACAGGTTGATAATTTAAAAGATATTTATATCCAGTAAAGCCTCATTAAAAGCAAATAAATATACAAAGGTTGAAAGCTCAAGCACAGTGTTTGTATCTTATCTCCTAAGTTAAACAACAACCTGCTTTATACCTTTATACCTTTATACCTTCAGCTGCATTGAATTAAAATAACTATAGCAGGACTCTTTAAATGTTACTAAATCTCTATAAAAAAAAAAAAGAGAGGACATGGATGGCCAATACTTTTAAAAGGTAGAAGGGTATAACTTCTTATGTACATGAAGTTGTCTCGGTACATACTGAGAAAGGCATTTTTTTATGATTTATTTATTTTATGTATGTGAGTACACTGTTGCTGTCTTCAAACACACCAGAAGAGGGGGTGGATTCCATTACAAATGGTGGTGAGCCACCATGTGATGGCTGGGAATTGAACTCAGGTCCTCTAGAAGGACCATGCTCTTAACTACTGAGCCACCTCTCCAGCCTGAGTAAGGCATTTTAAATATGACTGATTGTAGGATAGCCACAATCTCATAAGAAACACCTTGTCAAATTTTTGTAAGTAAACCCAATAATTTCTTTTTTTCTTTTTTTTTTTTTTTTTTTT
>NW_021621272.1:4610-12946 GCF_004785775.1 Grammomys surdaster
TTTTTTTCTTTTTTTTTTTTTTTTTTTGGTTTTTCGAGACAGGGTTTCTCTGTGTAGTCCTGGCTGTCCTGGAACTCACTCTGTAGACCAGGCTGGCCTCGAACTCAGAAATCTGCCTGCCTCTGCCTCCCAAGTGCTGGGATTAAAGCTGTGCACCACCACCGCCCGGTTAAACACAATAATTTCACTGACATCTCTGGTTTAACTATGATTATTTTGAAATGTGGTGCCATTGAGAACTTAGAAAGAGGAGATAAACGTTGCACATTCCCCACCCCTGAAGAAATATCCTCATAATAGATTGTGAATTTATTTGTTCAACCTATTAGGTCTTATGGTACTAACAAAAAAAAATGTTAGAGTAATCAAAAGACAGAAATAGTTTTAGTAAAGAAGGATTTATATAGAGATGAGGATGGAAATTTCCAAAAGTGCAAATAAAAACCCTACAAAGCCTTTGGAAATTCTAAATGAATAAGTGAGGTATTTAAGGCACTTAGAGTATGAGATTTATGGGAAATACATATGGGATTAATGTCTCTGTCTTCAGAACAACATTTATGACAAACTTGCTGTAATCTAAGTTTAATTCTATCCTGTGTCCAGTCTACATTGAGAAGAGTCAAAATACAGGACGGATTCCCTCAGAGCTTCAAAGGGAAGTCACAGTCAGCCCAAGCAAGGCTATGGAGTAATGTTCACTAAGAGGGAAAAATAGGACAAAGAAAAGCTTGTAGATACAAAGGTTCTTCAGAAACCCAAGTGATAACTTAGGAGTGAATTTTCAAGAGGCCTAACAGAAGATAAGCAGAAGTTGATTTTGCTAAATAGGAAATATGGTCCATTTTAAAATGCAGGCTGTCTCTTCAGCAATTGAAAGTAGAGCAGACCTCAAAAATTATGTCTGATCATGTGAAATGTTATTTAGAAAATAAATTCTCACTCCAGATATCCTTTGTCATAAATGGATGTATCTCAATTATCCCATATAAAAGACAAGAACATCGGTTACTTCACCATATCAGGGCCTGTATACAGCTGAGGAAAACTAAACAATCTTAGTAAATACTGAGGCCAAATCTAAAAGCTATGTTTACCAAATATAGAACACCGTCTCATTATCAAAGATTACTTCTCTCTTTTTTGTTTTTTGTTTTTGATTTTCAAGACAGGGTTTCTCAGTATAGCCCTGGTTGTCCTGTAACACACTCTGTAGACCACGCTGTCCTCGAACTCAGAAATCCACCTGCCTCTGCCTCCCCAGTGTTGGGATTAAAGGCATGCACCACTACTGCCCGGCAGAGTACATCTCAATAATAGATTCTGTCCTTCTGTACACCAATCATGCCTGCTCCCTGATTTTTAAAGTGATGCAGGATCTTCTGTCATCAAACTTACAGATTTGTAGAATTATTCCTGTATCCTAGGTCGTGTCCTTAGACTTCAACTGGCTTCTCTTACAAAGCCCCTGGTACTTCATGGTTCTTCATGAAGGGGTCTAAAGTAGCAACCAACTGATTCAAGTTGCATCCTTTTTTGAAGGGCACTGGACTTTAGTCCAACTCATAATTGAAGCATATTTAACCTTACCAAACATAACTCATGTGATGCTAAAAATATTTCTTCAACATTTAACTCTTCATATATCACACAATGTTATAGTAGAGGAGAGACAGTGGTAAAATATTAACTTGTACTGGCTAGTCCAAAATTCCTGATGTGTTTCCACTACACTTCTTGCTTTACAAGAAAGACAAAAAAGCCAGTATTCTAACACTCAACACAAACATTGACACTGGTTTTTAAATGGTATTCTTTACTATTCTGCTTCTATAATCAGAGTAATACTACCCTAATTATGTTCTTAACTATACCCAGAATAGAAATTATAGTAGCCCTAACAGTCTGACTTCTCTGTATGTTATGCCACACACATAACACACTCCTGCTATAATTGCCAACTTCAAATGACTCTTTTATTTTCAGATTCTTTTTATCTGTTTAGTTATATTTTGTCCCCTTAGAAGCATTTGTCTCTGAAGTACCATTACTGTTGTTCTTTCTTTGTCAACCATTTCATCAGCTTAAAAAATGTAGGATGGCCAGGCAGTGGTGGCACATGCCTTTAATCCCAGCACTTGGGAGGAAGAGGCAGGTGGTTTTCTGAGTTTGAGGCTGGCCTGGTCTACAGAGTGAATTCCAGGAGAGCCAGGACTACACAGAGAAACCCTGTCTCGAAAAAACAATGTAGGGCTATTCATTGTACAAACACAAAAAATTACAGATATCCTCTCGAGGGTGACTACTTTGCCAGCCCACTCATGTTTACTTTGCCACAGCATCACCAGTGCTGGATTCATGGAAAGACAGGAAGATTAGTGAGAAACCTGAAAAACTTGAAAAGCAAAAAGGTAAGGATGGAAGCTCAGGTATTTGTGGTGGCCATGCAAACCAGCAGACATAAATTCCACAAGAAGGACTCTTTGATCAATGGAATAGAATTGAAGACCAAGAAATAAACTCTCACACCTTAGGTCACTTGATCTTTGACAAAGGAGGTAAAAACATCCAGTAGAAAAAAAAGACAGCATTTTCAACAAATAGTGCTGGTTTAACTGGAGGTCAGTATGTAGAAGGATGCAAATCAAAATGCATTCTTATCTCCTCGTACAAAGCTCAAGTCAAAGTGGATCAAGGACCTCCACATAAAACCAGATACACTGAAATTAATAGAAGAGAAAGTGCGGAAGAGCCTTGAACATATGGGCACAGGGGAAATTTTCCTGAACAGAACACCAATGTGTTATGTATTAAGATCAACCATAGACAAATTGGACCTCATAAAATTGCAAGGCTTCTGTAAGGCAAAGGACACTGTCAATAGGACAAAATGGCAACCAACAGATTGGAAAAAGATCTGTACTAATTTTACATTCAATAGAGGGTTAATACCTAATGTATGGAAAGAACTCAAGATGTTGGACTCCAGAGACTCAAATAACCCTAATAAAAATGGGATACAGCCAACATGTGTTATCACGTCAGTTTTTGACCTCAGCCATTCAGATTGGTGTAAGGTGGAATCTCAGGGTTGTTTTAATTTGCATGTCTCTTATCACTAAGGACTTTGAACCTTTTTTTAGGTGCTTCTTAGCCATTTGAGATTCCTCTGTTGTGAATTCTTGGCTTAGTTCTATACCCCAAATTTTGATTTGGTTGTTTGGTATTTTGGAGGTTAGCTTCCTGAGTTCTTCATATATTATGGATATTAGCCCCTATCAGATGTGGGGTTAGTGAAGATTTTTTTTCCAATCTGTAGGTTGCCGATTTGTCTTATTAATTATGTCCTTACAGCAGCCTTACAGAAGCTTTCCAGTTTCATCAGATCTCATTCATCTATTCTTGATGTAAGAGGATGAGCCATTGGAGTTCTGTTTAGGAAATTTCCCCCGTGCCAATGAGTTCAAGACACTTTCCCACTTTCTCTTCTATTAGATTCAGGTGACAACACATGTTGGCGAGGATGTGAAGAAAGAGGAACACTCCTCTACTGCTGGTGGGATTGCAAACTGGTACAACCACTCTGGAAATCAATCTGGAGGTTCCTCAGAAACCTGGAAATTGATCTACCTGAAGACCCAGCAGTACCACTCTTGGGAATTTACCCCAAAGATGCCCCACCATGCCACATGGGAACTTGTTTCTCTATGTTCATAGCAGTGTTATAGCAAAGAGTCTCCAATGGAAGAGTTAGAGAAAGGACTGAAGGAGCTAGGGACTTGCAACACCATAAAAAGGATAATAATATCAACCATCCAGTTTCTCCCCTCCTCAGAGCTCCCAGGGACTAAACCACCAACAAAAGGTTACACATGGTTGGACCCATGGCTCCAGCCACATATACAGCAGAGGATGGCCTTGTCCTGCATTAGTGAGTTTCAAGAGCCTTGGTCCTGTCAAGGCTTGATGGCCCAATTTAGGGGAATGCCTTGGCAGGAAGGCACAAGTGGGTGGGTGGAGGAACACTCTCATAGAAACAAGGGGATGAGGGGTTGGGATAGGAGGTTTCTAGGGGAGGGGAACTGGGAAAAAGGATAACATTTAAAGTGAGAATATCCAATCCAAAAAAAAAAGAGAGAGAGAGAGAGAAAGAGAGAAAGGAAGAAAGAAAGCCTAAGATGCAGATTAGAACTAATGTTCTGTGTGTGTTATGTGAACATATGAAGATCCATTGAGCATACTTTGAATGACAGACACTGTTGTACATATCTTTATCTGTGGCTTTGATACATCTATCCCTTTAATTTATCTTGGTGTATCATAAAATGCAAACAAAGACTATATAAAACTTTCCCAACACAGTCATAATCAAGTGTACACACACAAACACACACACACACACACACACACACACACACACAGAGAGAGAGAGAGAGAGAGAGAGAAACTGAGACAGAGGAAGACTGAGAGATAGACTACATAGAGACACACACAACACACACACACACAGATACACAGCCAGAGGGAGACAAACAAAGAGATCACATAGAGACACATACAAACACAGACACACACAAATAAAAGTTCCTACTACATTGGGAAGCTCTCTGTATTCAGGTCCTTTATCTACTTTCCACTGAAACTGGTATGAAATGTTATCTCTTTTTGTGTGAGTTAAAGAAGTTTATAGATTAGGTGCAATTTGATTAAAACCAGGATAGTTATACAAATTTTTGTTAATACCACAAAGTTTAGGATATTTGTGAAATAATATAATTTTTGAATGTTCAAAGTGAGTCCAGGCCAACAGGAATGAAAAAGTTGAGGGAAGGACATACATCCTTATTGAAGTCCTTAGGAAAACTGTTGAGAAGCCATCTGACCAGTGTTACTGTTTGATGCTGGGAAAGGACTGTGTGCTGTTCTCACAGTACATGTTTAGTGATGCACAGTGATCCAAGATGATGTCAAACTTATTCTGTCCTGCCTGAAGATATTCTTATTTTTTCTTTCTGCTCCAACTCCTGCGTGCTGGGGTTATAAGTATGGGCACTGAGTCTAATTGTACAGTACTTGTGATTAAGACCAAGACTGCACACATTAAACAAAAATGCTACAAATTATCATTCCTACCAATATCTTTAAATAAGAGTTCAAGAGAAAAGAGTCCCCTGAGGAGAAGTATACATGATAAAAACTACACTGGCAAGGTAAATAATAGTAAACAATTACATGGAACATAACAATTAAAATGATAAGATATATTTAATAAGAAAAATTGATAACATATGGTTGTTTAGCCTGCTGAATGTCTTTGCACCAAATGCATGCATGCCACATAGGCCAGAAACAGGCATCAGACTCCAGCAGGATTCAAGATAAAGAGGGTTGTTAGCAGTCATGTGTGTCCTCTGAGATTGGAACAAATGTTCTTAATAGAGAACACGTTTTTCCAGTCTGCAATGCACTTGACTTTTGTCCTTCCCACCAAGTGTGCTGGATCACTCCCAATCAAAGAGAGAAATATCTGCAGACCTGTAGTGACAGATGCATGAGGTAGGCATGCATATTGTCTTAGGCTGCCACACATGCATGCAAGGCTCCTGTGAGTTCAGAATCCACCCAGAGGATCACTGATTATCAGTTTGGAACAGATTTGTAACCTCTCATCTACGATAGCAATGCAGAGTAGGCCCATCAGATGACATATACAATAGAAAAGAACCTCCTTGTGCTGAAGGTGGGGTAATAAGATGGTCATGGTCCAGGTAGACAATGTTGTGAGGAAACTTTTACTTCCCTTGGCCTACAGTCTTTATTGGGACATTCTGTTAAATATCCTTTCTATATGTATAGAGAGATTCATTCTCTCTATGATTTGAGATATGTTTATCTAGAGAACCTGTACTAATACAAGTGTGGTTTTTCTCTGCTTCATCACTGATGAAGATGTGCTGGTTCACAATAGTTGCTCAACAGTGTTTCCCTTATGTTTCTGGCTTTTCTCCCAGGGTTGTTTCATACCAATCATCTGATAAAAGGGAGTTGTAGTTTCCCTGAGCCCAGCTTCAGGCCACAAAACAAAACTGTTGTTTCTCAAAATCCTTCTTGAATGTTGATAGACTTGGCACTCTTCCAGTGCTGGGTCAGATTGATACTTCCTCCACTGCAACTATGAAAGCTATTCACCTTGATTTCAGGAAGAAAGCAAGTGCTGTGAGGAGACCTCAGGTAAGGTCTGAAGTCAGGTCCTGATAAGTGCAGGATCAGTGTTCACAGAGGGGGGTTGGATCAAGTATCTGAATAGCCTGAGCTGGAATGGTGAGTTCTCCCCCAGGGCTGGGTGAGGTGAGATTCCTCTTGTAGGAGAGGCACAAATGCTAATGGGGTGCAAACCACTCCTGAGATCTGGAAAGGTGCGACCTAGACCAGAAGCACACTTTAACCTTGAGGAAAATTCACTGGCCAATCAGGCCTTCAAGTGGATCTGCCAGTCAGACAAAGAGGTTGGATCTTCCGGTTCCTCTCTGCAAGTTTCCTGCAACTGTGTAGTCTTGGGTGTTTCTCTGCTTCCTGCCCTGAGCTGTGCTGTTGGGTGCTGTGAGAAGACCCCAGGGAAGCTCTAAAATTGAGGCATGGTGAGCACATGAAAAAAAATGCCCACAATGGAGAGGAGCAGGTGGTTGAGCAGTGGGAGCTGGTTTGGTGGGTCCTCTCTGGGGCTGGAGGGAAGCCATCAGCCAGATGTGACCACCTGTGTGGTCCCTTGTGGTGCTCCTCACCAAATCAGGCGGTGACCTATGAATAACTTCACTATCATAGCTGATTCCGAATTGGCCCAAAACATTTGGAACATTTGTTTGCTTGGAGAAACATGGGTGGTTTCTTTGAGTCTGCCACACATGTGTCCAAACACTTTTTCTTTTACAGTATACATTAAGAAGACAGGTATATATGTAATAGTTCTGCTTTTACATGTTACTTGTTTTTGTTTTGTTTCGGCAAATTTTTTTGTTGCAGTTGTTTAGAGTTCTTTATATGTTTATGGTTTTGATTGATATGCGGCAAAGGGACTCTTTTTTGTCTAATCTATTTGGTATTTTCAATGCTTCTTTACTGTTATAGGCATCTTTTTCTTTAGTTTAGGAAATTTTTCATTTATGAGTTTGTTGATAATAATTTATAAACTTTTAACCTGATATTCTCTTCTTGCCTTCCAATCATCTGTAGTTTTTTCTTTCGCATATGTTGCAGTGTCCCTAGTTGCTTATTTCCATGATACTGTTACACTCAACATTTTTGTTTTTGACCAATATGTCCATTTTTCTATTTATCTTCCCTTGCTGTTCTGTGAGTGAACCTTGCCTCTGTAGTTGTCAGTGTACAGACAATTTCAGTTGCCTGCCTTCAGGGACTTAGCAAATGCTTAAGTCATTCCCTGCCTCCTACATCTGCTGCTGTTGTCAGGTGTGCTTTATATACACAGACCACCAAATACAGCAGGTCTGTACATTTGTTCCCTGTCTCTGTTCTCTGCATATGCCCCTTCTCTATTCTCTGTTTCTACACTCATGGCTCTCTCTCACTGCTCCCTGTCTGTCTGTCTGTCTGTCTGTCTGTCTGTCTGTCCTCTTTTGTACCTCTATCCCTTCCCCAGGTTCTCACTCCTTTCACTTCCCCCAAACAACCACTTTTGCAAAATATCTGTTACAAGTTTTGATTTCTAATGACCTGCTGTGATAGGATAGCTTTTATTTCTTGATGACATATTTTCCTTGCTGTTATTTATTATATGCCTATGCTGGTATCTAGGTATCTGGGTTTGAGGTGATGATTGGTCTAGGTACTGGTTTCTGGGTTTGTCTGGTTTGTTTGGAAGTTTTATTCCTGGGTTACTGTTCGATTTTTGGATGTTCAGAGATCGGTTTGCCTCTTTTCCTGATCTGTTTGGTGGGTATGTTCAAGAGGGAATGCTTGCTCATGTTGGGAGCATGGGGAAGAGACAGGCAGGAAGAGATGATCTTAGCATTTCACAAAGAGACATAGTGAGGAGCAAGGTTAAATTGCCTCTAGTGTTTAGTACAGTGGCAGAGGCAACTGTGAAAATTGCATCTGGGATCACAAATAGTGTGGTAGATCTATGGAAAGCCAAACTTGCATATTTTCAGGCATGGCATGTGGTTGAACAGCTGAATACTAAGGGGCTTAGACACAAAGATGTGTTTGTAAAGCCCAAACAGTTCTGTTTTTGAGAGAGCTCAATATTCAGTTGAGAAACATGCTATGACAAACCCCCCTTATCAACAGCCAGTGAAGGTACATTGGCAAGATTAAAG
>NW_021621273.1:0-3573 GCF_004785775.1 Grammomys surdaster
TCTATAGGCAGCCAGGAGGAGGGTCTCTTGTGCACTGCACTGGGCAGAGCTTGATCATAGGATCTCAAGGCCAGTTCTGACAGTGATGTACTTCATCCAACAAGGCCACAGCCAGTCCAGCAAGGCCAATACCACCAAGAATATTCAAACTACCACAATCTTCAACTCTTTTACGACTTCACTCTCCTTTCCTCTTCCTTCTTAATCCCTACTACCTTCTATTTTCCCTCTGCTCTCCTGACTTTTCATCTCTCTTCCTTCTTCCCTATCTTTCCCTTTTCCCTTTTCTCTCCACTTCACTTTTCCTTCTGTCTGCCATTCTTTTTCCTACTCTTCCCTCCTCTTTTCTTTTTATCACTCTATTATCTTCTTCTCTTTTGCACCAAGTTTTTCTTCCATTATCTTCCCTCTTACTCTTTTCTCTTAGTCGCATTCCCTCTTTCTTCTCCTTCTTCATTTCCCTCTTCCCTCTTCTTTTCTCACCACTGCTCTTTACTTTTCGATTTGCCTATTACCTATCCCTTTGTCTTCCCATCACTTCAATCATCACTCCTCTTTATCCTTCATCCCCCTTCTCCCATTTCTCCCTCCCCCTTCTTGCTGCATAACTTGCTTTTCTCTTTCCTTCCTTCTCTCTTTTCTCATTTCTTTTCTCCTTGGATCTCTTACCATTTTCCACTCTTTTTTCCTATCCCCACCTCTTTCCCCATCCACTGCTCATTCACTTCCGTCTTCTTGCCTTCTTTCTCTTCCCCCTACCTCTGAGCCTTCCCTTAGCTTTCCTACTTTCTCTATTCTCCTCCCTCTTTTTTTCTTGTCTCCTACTTTCTCATCTCTCTTAGCTCACTCCTCTATTTCCCACTACCCTCTTCTTTCTTTTATTCTCCTCTTCCCTCATAATCACTTTGCCTACACTTCCTTATTCAGTCCTCTTATGTCTTTCCTCCTCTTTCATCCATTCTTCTCTTGCATTGCATTCTTTTCTCCCACCTTCTCCCTCCTATATCTCTGCCTACTGTCTTTTCCCTCCTCTCCCATCCCTTTCTATTTCTCTTAACTTTCCCTCCTCCTGCCTTTTAACTTCTTCACTCTATTTCCTCCTCAGTTTTCTTGCCTCTATTTTTCTCTTCCCTTTTCCCTCCTCTTTCCTCTTCCTGCTCTCCTTATTCCCACATCTTCTTTCTCCTTTACTTCCTTCCTACCTTCTTTTCTTTCTTCCCTCCTCTTCTTTCCAACATCTTCCCCCTTTTGCGTCATTGTTCCCCTCTCCTCTTCCCTTCTCCTTCCTTCTTTACTCCCCCTTTCTCTTCTCCTGGTGCTTCCCTCCTTCTTCCTCTATTTTCTTCTCTTCTCTCTTCATTCCCTCTCCCCTTCCTGCATTTCTACTCTTTCCTCTACCCTTTTCCCTCTTCTATCATTCTCCTTCCTTCTCTTCAACTCCTCTTCACTTCTTCCACTTCTCTCCTCCCTGTTTTTCCTTCTTCCATCCTATTCCCTACTGTGCCCTCTTCAGTCTTCCATCCACTTCCTTCCTGCCTATTCTTTCCTCCTCTTCCTTCATCTTTCCTTTATTCTATTACTTCCTCCCTCCTCTTCCCTCCACCCATTCTTTTTATCAATTCGTCCTCCATACCTCCACTTACATCCTACATGCTCTTTTGTCCTCCCCACCCTTACCTCCCTCCTTTTTCTTCTTCCCTGTGATTCTTTCCTCAGGTCTTCTCCCATTCCATCCTCTATTCTTTTCATTCATTCCTCTACTTCAAACCTTTCTTCTTTCCCCTCAATTTTCTTATTTGGCATCTTCCCCTTATTTTCTTCTCTTCCTTCCTCAATCCTGTTCTTCTCTTCCTCTGTTTCCTTCTTCCATGCTATTCCCATCTCCCTCCTTTTCCTTTCTATTCCCTCCCCACTTCTCTTCACATTTTCTTCCACTTCCTTGTACTTCTCTGATACTGCCTCCTCTTTTGAACTCAATCTTCCTTCTTCCTTCCTCTTCTCTGGTCAGTCTTCTTCCCTCCTCCCTCCTATTCCCTCCAACCTCCTCTTCCCTATTTCCTCCTCTTCTTTCTTCCCTCATTTCTATTCCTTTTTCCACTGTTCCTTCTCCCTCCTCTTTCCTTCTCCATTTCTTCCCTTTTTTGTACTTCCTATTATTCCATCTTCTCCGTCCCTCCCAACTCTTCCTTCCTCCTCTACTTTCCTCCTCTTCACTCTATTTTCCTCTTCCCCCTACCTTCACTTTTCTACTCCATCCAGGTTCCTATCTCTTCCTCTACACCATCTTCTCTCTTCTCGACTCTCTCTGTTTCCCTCTGCTAACTTCCACTCTCAACTTTTGTTTTCCCTCCTATTTGTACTCCCATTCTCCCCTTTCCTCGCCATACCTCCTCTCTACTTCTCTCCGTTCACTCCACTTACCCCATTTATCTCTTCACTCCTCTTTCCTTTTCTGACTTCTTCTCTCCTCTTTTCTCTCCCCTTGATCCTCTTCTTTTTCTTGCTCCTCTTTAATACTCCTCTTCCCCATTCTGCCTCCTACCTATTCCTTCCTTCTCCCTCCTTTTCCTCATTTTTCTCCTTCCACTCTGATCTTCACATATCCTACCTTTTCCTCTTCTCCATTTCCCCCATATTCATTTTTCCCCCTTCTTACTCTTTTTCCCTTCCTGCTCCTCTGTTCCATTCTTTATCCTGCTGCTTACTCCCATGTAGTCCTTGCAATGCTTTTCCTTTTTCCTACTCTTTCCTATTGCCTCCTCTTCCCCACTTCCCTCCAATCTTGTTTCTTTTCTCCTCTTCATGTCCCTCCTTTTTTTCCTCACTGCCTTCTCTCCTCTCTTCTTTTCCACCCTCGCTCCTCTTTTGCATTTCCTCTTCTTCCCTCCCTGCTTCCTCTCTTTTTTCTTTTCTTGTCTCTCTTCTTCATTCTTAGTCCTCATTCCTTCCTCTGTCTCCCTTGCCTGCCTTTCCCCTGCTCCCTTCTACCTCTTCCCTCTTCCACATTCTTGCTCTCCATTTACCCCTCCCTCTCCTTCCAGTCTCTTCCCTTCTCACTACTCTACCCAGTCCCCTCTGGACTTGACCCTCTTCTTACCTACTCTCTCTTTACTCTTCTTTCTAGCATCTTTTATTCCTCCTTACCTCAACTTCTCACCTCAGTTCTTTTCCTCCCTTACCTCCTCTTTGATTTTCCCTTTTTGACCTCATCTTTCCTCTTCTTTTTTCTTCCCTCAACATCGAGTTTCCTCTTTCATTTCCTTTCACACTCTTCCTCTACCCTTTACCCACCTCCCTCTCTTCCTTCTTCTTCTTTCCTCTTTCCTCCTATTCCATCCACTTCTACCCTCTTCCATAATCCCATTTTCCCCCTCTCCTTTTCCTTCCTCATAGCTCTTCTCTCCACCTCCTTCTCCCTTTTCTTTCTCTATCCCTCCTATTTCTCCCTCCTCTTCCCTGTCCCCTCAATGAAATCCATCTCTTTTCCCAAAAAGGACAAACAAAAGAAAGAAAAGTGGTTGGAGGGGGAATAGGAAGGAGGAGAAGGAATAAGACTCTACTGTCCTCTTCCCT
>NW_021621274.1:0-12983 GCF_004785775.1 Grammomys surdaster
GATAGATAGATAGATAGATAGATAGATAGATAGATAGATAGATAGATAGATGATGGATGGATAGATGAACGTTTATTGCTCTTTCAGAACACCTAGATTCAGTGCTAGGCCTGGTCTACATAGTGAGTTCTAGGACAGCCAGAACTACACAGAAAAACTTTGTCTCAAAAAAACCATTGGATGGATGGACAGACAATTTACTGCTCTTGCAGAACACCAAGATTCAAGGTCCTAGCACCTCACAGCCATCTGCATCTCCAGTTCTGGTCAATTTGACACGCTCCTCTGGCCCCTGTGGGCGCCAGGCGTGACTATGTTCCACATCCATGTACACAAAGTATCCATAAAATAGATGAAGGGGTGTAAACGAAGAGCTGGGTGATGCGATGCGTCTCTCCTTGGTACCTGGGAGGCTGAACTAGGAGGTTTGCAAGTTCTAAGTCAACATAAGCAGCACAGTGATGCTTTCTGCTACCTGATCGTCACTCCTCAAAAGGAAGCGTGGATGATCTGATACGTTGTGCTTTTGTGTACATATTATTTCCACTTGAATAAAAGCATAATTGTCTAGTGTAAAGATTCATTCTGTTACCTACATAATGTCTATACTGTGACGATATCTTGGATCCCTTTGTTTTGAATGAGAACCTTTCATCACTTGTTCAGAGGCAGGAGCAACTGGATTGTTTTATAGAGATAAAAACAAACACTAACTATTGTATTCTGATAGCCCCACAATCACATTCTGACAGCATTCGGGATTTCATGGCTTCACTAAAAATCTGAGAGACAGACTTACTGCTATTCAAAATTTAGCTTAATTGCTATAAGAACAGAACACATGTGACATTCAGTGTAAGATGTTCTGAATGTAAAACTTGTCTTTGGCAATCCTCAAATAAGCATTCTTAATTTCCACTTTTCTTAGCAATCTCACTGGATCTTCCTAGTTGGAAAAAAAAAAAAAAAACCATCACACTTGAACAAAATTTTGTTAGAAGTACCCCACTTCCTTTAAAAAAGATCAGTGATTTGACCTAGTCTCTGAAAAAGAAAAAAATCTGATTCTCTTATTTTAAGCTCCCTTGACATTGACCTTGTAAAAGTTCAAAGCTTTTCCATTCCCTACCTTCTACTGAGTTAGGTTTCTATTAAGAAAACCGTCCTACTTGCTCTTCTTGAGCTTCTGCCTCTTATTCATACAACATGAAAGTCCTGATCCCTTAATCAAAAAGCATTTGACAAAGCCACAACTTCAGACAGTCCTTTTAAAATGACTTTAAGCAGGTTCGGTTGTTCTCTTTAAACATGGTGTCACTATGTAGCCCTCACTGGCCTGGAACTCACTGTGTAGACCAGGCTGTCCTGGAACACACAGAGATCTACCTGGCTCTGACAGCCTTTTCAGTTGGTGTTATAAACAATAAAGCTTCTGTTCGTCTCCCCGCCCTCCCAACTCCAGGTGAGGCCTAAACAAAAAGCTCATGCTTCCATGAGCTAAATCACCAACCTTAGGTTGTCCCCTGGTAAGCTGGTGAGGTGTTACTTGTGGCACCTCCATTTGGCAGTTACTGTATCTGGTGATTTTCTTTTTTTCTTTGAGAATGAGACTCTAACAGCAAGTCTTTATTTTCAACTTTTTGTTTCCAATCAAAATTTTATTACAAAGCTTGCCAAACATCAAATTAAAAACAACTTGCACCTGATATCCAGATACTGTGGCACTGCCTGCCCTATCACTACCGGGGGGCAAAGAACCCAATGTCTTTACTTACCCCAAAGTTTCCTTCTAAGCTTATTAGCACATACCATGTTGATACCAGGAGAAAAGAAAGCATGATAGAAAAACACCTGCTGAACACCTGAGTACTAGTAAGACAATGACCGTGTCATCAGAGTGTAACACATCATGATCACATGAGCACGGCTTCTTTACATACACTCTTAAGCTACAGGGCAGGACGATGTGAACACTGCATCTGACTCATATGTGATATGTGTAATTGAAACCCAAATACATTTTGTATTGCAGCCTTATGTCCTTATTCTGAGGCAAATGTAGGTCTGAATAAAAAAAAAGTCTAGTGAATTTGCCACTTGTCCTGCTCCGGGACAGTTACTATGAAACTAATCAACCTCACTAGAATTGAATGGCTACAACCAGCTTATGCACAGCTATTATACTGAGAGAGAAAACTTAAAAGTTGTGTAAGAAAGAACTCCTTTCTAGAGAGTTCTAAAAACATAAAGGATACAAAAATAGTATAAACTGTATTAGCTAAACAGTAGCAAAAACACTGCTGAATTGTAAGTAAATATATATATAAATAGTAGCCTAAAATGTCAATTTTTTTCAACACCAATGTGTGTAAAAATGTTTAAATAGTGCTGTTACTCCAAATATATATATATATATATATATATATATATATATATATACTACTTCATTTCTAACAATTATCTCACATTCAAAAACTGTACAGAAAAATCAAAAGTCACCATATATTACATAAAGTAGTCTATGTGTTTACATTTCCAAATGCACTTTAAGGCTGAGGTGGAGTCACTACTATGAATGGTCTCCCTTAAACAGGTCCTGCAAGAGATCTGCCCTTATTCTTCAGATATACCATCAATATTGCGCTGATTCTTGCTTGATTTACAGACTAATAAGCTGACTTAAAGAGAATTCTGTTCTAAGCACAATGAAACTTAGATGTACTTTAAGAGTTTTCAATTAAGAAAAATCAAATGGCAAAAAAGAAAAAAATCTTTGAAGAAAAAAACCTATAAAAATAAACCTTCAGATTTTTTAGGGATTAAAATTTTCCTGTTAATAAGCAAATTACACTCTGTATTTCCCCTTATATTAACTGCCATACTTTAGTAAGAATAAATTCAACTACATTAAAAGATATACCATTTAGCTCTATAGTCCTGACTCAAAAACAAACCTAGAGATCCTGTCAGTGCATCAAGTTAGTTCATTTGGACTTTTCCTTGTTTCTGGGACAGGTCTGAGCTGCGGGGCAAGCAGCCCAGGTCAGTAAATGTAGGGGAATATGCAGTAGGGCACGTGCTGGCAGTACTTCTCCCAGGCGAGGCTGTACTTCCTCCTGCACTGGTGTTCATCACGGGCTTCTCGATGGATAAGCAGGGCAGTGAAGTAGATGACATAGAAGTAAGGCAGGAGGTGGTTAAAGCCACATGGGAGGGACCACGCCAGAGCCATGATGAGGTCACCCAAGTAGTTGGGATAGTGAACAAAGCCCCACCATCCAGAAACAAGGAGACTCTTCCCCGCGGAAGTATGCATGGTCTTCAAATGCACAAGCTTTGGATCAGTGGGATTCTTCCGGAAAGCATTTTTCTGAGAGTTTGCACAATGGAAGATTACATATCCACACAGTTTCAGAGCAATGATGACAGAAGCCAATGGCCAGGACAAGTCATGGGGATGGTTGACCAGGTAAAAGGCCTGGAGACTTTAGGTAAATGGAACCCACACTAAATCCCAAAGGCCAGCATGAAGCCAAAGCCATCATGGATGATGTCCATTGTGGTCAGCAATGCTTCCTCATTCCAGAGGGCATCCACCACATACAAAAGCTGGAAAATGTTAACCAAAATCATTGCCAAGGATGGTGCACTGCGTTCCTGTATTTTCATTTCAGCTAAAAGCATCACCAAGTTAATAACCACCCATCCAATCAATCCAGGACGCAATTCACAGAAGAACTTGAGATCGAAAGCACCAAGCCGGGGGTTTAACTCACGGCCAATGAAGAAGTCATAGATGGCATTTCCAGAACTGGCAGGTGACAGCTCATCCCTTGGGACTTTCAAAGAGTGGACATAGAGGTAAACACTCAGGACCACTGAAAACCCAGTAGCTGCCAGTGCAAACGGAAGGCTGTGAGTGTACAGGTAATGCAGCTCTATGCCCTAGAAGACTGCTGTTCCTACAGCTGCAGATGTCAGGATGAAGGCATGCAGTCCCTTCAGTCTATTCGTGAGTCTTCTTCCATCAACAAGAGGTGTTCCTTCTACAACCTTCCTGACTGGTAGAAGGTAGAAGAGAGCTTGAACGAAGAACCAGAGGCGGTAAAGGCCGCGCACTCTGGTTTCCCACAGCTCGTGGAGAGCTGGCAGAGGTGGAGGGAAACTGAGCACCCTGGGGTCCTTCTGCCCACACTGCAGCAGTAGCTGCAGGACACAGGCGGGCAGGCCGAGCATGATGAAGGACGCACCAGGTACTCCTCCAAACTCCAAGTCTTTCCTCTGTGGCATGCTCACTTGAAAGTTTCCCAAAGGTGAGGGTCCTTTGGTGACAAGGTTTTGTTCCTCGGACTCTATTTCTTTGGCTTTGACTTCTTCTCTTCTGGGACGAAGGCTGTACTGTGTAGTTATATAACTGTCTTCTGCTGACAAAATGACTCTTTCCTAGTTTAAAAAAAAAAGTATTAAATATCTTTAGTTTATATTTAATGCAAACATTACTAAGTCAACATCTCTATAGGGCTGTGAATGTACAAGAATAAATGTGTTAAATCATATACAGTCTTAAGAACAGAACATGAACAAATAAAATACAACAAATTCCTGTGTGAGTCTGAAGGAAAAGGAATAAAGAAAAAGGATGCCAGATGAAGGAGTGTTTCCTACCTGCTTGTTTTTATGAGGTGTGGCATTCTTCTCCACGTGCTCGGGCTCCCCGTTGTACACGGTAACACTGTTTCAACACAAGTGGAGTCAATTTAACTTGCAAATTTTCCCTCCTCATTTCCTTTTCCTTAAAGTCAGCCTGGTGGGAAGCAGAGACGGATCTTCTGGAACCTTTTGGTGCCCTGCCTGGGGATCGGGAGCGTGATCTTGAGCGTCTTGAAGGAGAGCTGGAAGTTGAGCCAATTTTTCTTTGCTTAAAGGATTTTAAAGGCTTTAATCCCAGCACTCATGAGGCAGAGGCGGGCCAATCTCCAGGTTTGAGACCAGCCTGGTCTACAGAGTGAGTTCCAGGGCAGCCAGGGCTACACAGGGAAACCCTGTCTTGAAAAAGAAAAGAAGAAAAGAGGAAAGGAGAGGAGAGGAGAAGAGAGAAGAGGAGAGGGGAGGGGAGGGGGAGGGGGAGGGGAGAGGAGAGGACAGGAGGGAAAAAAAGCGATGATTTTCAAGACTTACCTACTATCTTGAAGCTAAAGTGAGTGTAACTTGGTGTAGAGACAAGCAAGGCTCCTGGTGCCTGTGAGTTAGGTGCCTCCAGGTGGTGCTCATGTATTCTTCCCACCTCAGGGAAGCTGGCCCCTCCCCCACATTCATTTAAAATCATTAAAAAATTAAGCTGGCACTTTAAATTAGAGAGAGTTTAAGTAAAACTAAAAAAAGAAGTATTGTTAAAACCTAGATTTTAAATTAATCATGGGACATATCTGACAGAGATATGCCTCACTTGTAGGCGTGTTTTACCAATGGCTTTCATGCTTTCTGGAGACACTGGAACCCAACAGTTCTAAAGTAATTTTTTAAATCTTATTAACAACCCTCCCATTTACTTTTAATCTTATTTGCTTTAGACTATAATTGTTGGCAGAGGGCTCTACGTCTAGGAAAGGGGTACAGTGTAGTAATTGTTTCATGGATAATGTAGGTGCTAGTTTCCAGTAGTTCTATACCTTTCAGGCAACTTCTTCACATGGCTGTGCTTTTTAAATGCTTGTTTCAACTATTTCAGCGTTTGGCTTTTGGAGATTAAACAGAGTTTTCCATTTTGCACTATCAAGAAAATAGCTGTTTTGCCGGGCAGTGGTGGCGCACGCCTTTAATCCCAGCACTTGGGAGGCAGAGGCAGGTGGATTTCTGAGTTCGAGAGTTCGAGGCCAGCCTGGTCTACAGAGTGAGTTCCAGGACAGCCAGGGCTACACAGAGAAACCCTGTCTCGAAAAATCAAATAAAAAAAAAAAAAGAAAATAGCTGTTTAAAGTTCTGTTCCATTTCTGAATTACAAAGCCACATAATTCAGCTAGTATATTCAGTGTAATATCCGACTTAATTTTGGCGGTAGTATTAGTAAAGGCCATTAATATAACAATGTTGAGGGCTGGGGTTTTTAAATCTATATAACATTGTTGTTTTATTTTGTGTTTGTTTGTGGATGTGCATGTGCCATGGTAAACATGGCGTTCAGAGGATGATCTGCTGGAGGGAGTCAGTTCTTTCCTTCCACAGAGTGAACCCCCACTGTGCAGCTCAGATTAGCAGGCACAAGCCAGTTCCTTTATCAACCAAGCAGTCTTGCTGGCCCCAGAAGTCTTTGTTTTGTTTTGTTTGTTTTTTAAAATCTTTTTGTTTTGAGACAGATTTGCCCATTTTGCTCACATCCTAGTTCAGATTTTCTCCACGGAGCCAAACCTTCCTTTATTAGCTATTTACTTGGAATTCACAGCGTAGAGGCAAATGTGTACAGATAATTTTTTGTAATGGTAGAAACTTCAGTTGCTTCCTCGTATTTCTTCAGGGCAGTGATCACAACCAGATTCAACGTATTCTTATTTGGTTTTTCGAGACAAGGTCTCTCTATGTAGCCTTGGCTGTCCTGGAACTAGCTCTATATACCAAGCTGGCCTTGAACTCGGAGATCTGCCTGCCTTTGCTCCAGAGTGCTGATATTAAAGACATGCAACATCACTGCCTTTTTTATTTTATGTGTATGTTTGCTTGCAAGAATGTTTGTGTACCATTTACGGGTCTCGTGCCTGCAAGGCTAGAGGAGGGTAACCGATCTTCCGGAGTTACCGGAATTATATTATATTACCGGAATAAGGATTATGAATCACCTTGTGGGTGCTAGGAATAGAACTTTGTTCTCTGTTGAGCCATTTCACCAGGCGCCCCCACACACTTTAGAGGAGTCTAGCTTGGATCTAAGGGTGAAGCTTAGTCTGGCTTTGAAGTTGCAACCATCCTGCGTCATCCTCAGTGCTAAGATTACACTTCCAGCTTGGCTTTCTTGCACTTTGAATCATCCAAAGGATAGCCTATGCCAAGGAAGGAAGTTCTAGCCTGGGGCTCAAGGGCTCCGCTAGAAGTAACTTCTACAGCCGGTGCCCATCTGCTGGGAGAAAAGGCTCCATGTATTAACCTCCAAGGACTTAGTTTTGTCTCAGGTAGTCAGTCCCATGTTCTCACGCAGATTTGCTTTCAATTATCTCCCCCAAAACAGCCCTTGGCCACTGAGACCACAGCCTACCGACCCAGTCAACTCACTTCCTCTAAACCAACGCTGCAGCAGAGAACTGTGATCTGCGCATGCTCACAACCGACTCTCCGATTGGCCGTCTAGAAGGAAGCTGAGCTAGCGTGGGTTTGTTTTCCCAGGATGCTCTGCGTTGCTGTCATGGCTGCCTCCATGTACGAGTAGTCTCACATGGGACTCTAGGCTTGTGAGTGTCTTTACGCTACCTGTCGTGAATAGACGCCGGCGACTTTGGACCCTCCTCCTTTCGCTTTTCTCCTCCCTCGTGGGACACTGTATTGCGTGCAGCGATGCCGGGAGTGATGTGGACGCCGGAGCTGGCGCTTCTGAGGGGCTTCTCCACGGAGGCGGAGCGGCTGTTATGGAAGCAGGAGGGCATCTGTGGTTCAGGTGAGAGAGCTGCACCTTCGGGGAGTTAGGCTTTGTGAGGACAAAGGATGCCAGCCCTGGATACATAGGAGGTGTCAAGAGGGAGGAAGTTTCGCTTGATGGTCTGAGATCTGGTAGTCTGGCAAAAGTTTCCAAAAGACAGACTTCCAATGGTTTTTAAATTTAGAACTGACAAGTAAAATAGAGTTCAGCAGGAAAAAAAAATCACTGTTGTAAAAATGTTGAGATCAACATATGCCTGGGGAAATATGAGGGAATCATGAGAGAACCGATGTGTTTGGATTCGCTTCCTGGGGGAGAATACTGAAGGTAGGGAGGAATACTTTCCTGTGTCAATTGGAATCTGTGAATTTCCTGAGGAAGAGTGATATGCCTGTCATCATCATTATCATCATCATTGTTATTATTTGCTGCTCACAGTAATTGTAGGTATCGTGTATTTCTGGGAGAGATATTTGTTGGTAGAATGAGACTTTGAAGCCAGTATTCTGTTTATATCTTTTTACATATTAAGATATTTATGTAATGGATTATCATTTACACTTTAGAAATTCTGTTGCCTTACTGAACTCGTCTTTAATATTACAGATGTTGGAGTTTTCTTAGAATTGCTCTTAGAAGGGAGTTATGAGGCCATGTTCCTACATTCAACGACACAAAATATTTTAAGTTCAACAGTGATGGCTGAAGAAAAGATTGACAGCTACCTGGAGAAGCAGATAGTGAATTTCCTGGATTGCTCTACAGATTTGGAAGAAATTGAAAGGTAGAATTGTATTTGAAATTTCCACAGAGAAACGCACTAGGTGGGGAGCTGGAGAGTTGGCTTAGTGGTTAAGAGCACTTACTGCTATTTCACAGGACTCAGGTTCAATTCCCACCATCCACTTGGTGGCTCACAACCCTACATCTCCAGTTCTGGGAGATCCAACACCCTCTTCTGACATCCATGCACATTAGTACACGTGTAGCATATAAGTGTACACCTGGGCAAAACGCTCATCTATGTCAAATAAATAAATAAACACATAAATAAATACATAAATAAATAAATAAGTTGACACTGTAAGGCCCTGGTATTTTGTAGTTGTTGAAATACCTGGACTCATGGTGTGCCAAGTAATCTCTGTAAGGTCTCTGGTCTAGAAGATCTTCTAGAATGGAAAAGGAGAGTGGTGTAGGATCAAAATGAGTAGAATGATATGTCTTGGTGATCACTGCCAAACGTCCCAACGCTCAGGTCTCTTGAGTGTTAGCCATCAGCTTGTTTCCTTTTATGTTGCTTGTTGATTTTTTGTTCCTTTACTTTTTTTTTTTGTTTGTTTTGTGACAGGGTCTCACTATGTACCCTTGGCCTAGAACTCACTCTGTAGACCAGGCTGGCCTCAAACTCCCAGAGATGTCCGTCCTCTGTTTCCCATGGGCTGGGATGAAAGGCATGCACTTTCAAGGGGGCAGTTCATTTTCTTAAACTTGTAGACGTCCCTTGAGTCTTGCTGTTTCTAGGTTCCTGAGAGATGCTTGCATCTATGTTTACTGTGTTTCGGGTTGTTATCTCTGGAGAGATCAGAGAACTTCATGTGTTTATCATGGATTCCTCAGTTTACCGTTCTTCCATTAAAATGTCTGCACATGAGTCAAATCTAAGCCTTCTAGAGGCTTCGGTTTTATTGTTGTATGTTTGTTAGCATGTCCTCATCTCAGCTGCTTAAAATTCTTAACCACCTAGGATGCATACAGTTTCATTCTACCCTGAGGTTGTAAGTAGTTCACTGGTGGATGTTACTGTTTATTTTTAAGCTAATACAATTCTGTCTCATTTTTTCTAATATTTGCTAGTGTCAGTCTTGATTTTTGATGTTTTGTGACTGTGTCTTTGCTGTATTACTCATTTGGCCTGAAGCTTGCAAAAAACTGTAGGCTGGCTTCTAATGCTATATCTTTTTGTTGTAGCTTCCCAAATTTGGGAATGATAGGTATATACCACCATGCCCAGCTTAGTTTTTATTCTGTCTCTTTTGTCTTCTGTCATTGGAATTGGCCTCCGGCTTCTCACTAGACACACATTCTCTCAGTGGGCTGTATCCCTGACCCTTTTTTTATACTTTTTATTTTGAGGCAGGGTCTTACTAAGTTGTCCAGAGTGGCTTTCAACTTGTGATCCTCTTGCCTCAGCCTCCAGTGGGGATTGCAGGCTTCAGCATTAGGCCTGGCTTTCTCTTGATTGCTGTTTGCTGGCTGATGTGTTTGTACTGTAGTAAAGTTAGCTTTGTGGTACCCATTCACATCTCTCCTCTTCCTTCCCTCTGTACCACATGCACACACACAAGTGCGTTATTCGTAGGTGGACCAGAGTTGGGGTTTGAAAAGAGGCACTTTGTTTGCCCTGCTCTAGGGTGCACTCTCCAAGAGAGCATCTGGATGCTGGGGATATTCTTGTCCTTTGTGGTCAGCTAAGTAGCCATTATTCATACTTGGCCATTGAGCATTTGAAATATGGAAACTATGACTAGAGACCACATCGTACATTTAAGTTAAATTAGATTTACATTTATGTTAACTCAAGATTGATTTATTTTTACTTTATATGTCTGAGTATTTTGCCTGTGCACTTCATGTGGAGGGAGGTCAGACACGGGCAGTGATCCTCTGGAAATGGAGTTCCAGACAGTTGTCAGCAGCCAGATGGATGCTGGAAATCAAACTTGGATCCTTGGGAAGGGCAGCCAGTGCTTTTAACTGCCGAGCTGTCTCTACAGCCCTAGATTAAATTCAATTTAAAAGCCACATGTGGCTAATGATATAATGGATATTAAAGATATAAATTGTAAAACATTAGGATAGTCTCACCTAGTGATTTTTTTTTTTTCTCAGTTAAACTGAAATCCAGTAGTACGCATGTAGGCTTCTGGTGATGGTGGTCAGTAGCTGTTTATTTTCTGTGCTGGTTGTTTTCTGTCACCTTGACACACTCGACGTGTCTGGGAACAGGCAATCTTAATTGAGAAAACACCTCAGTAAGATTGGTGTAAGCAAGTCTGTAGGGCATTTTCTTGATTAATGACTGCTATGGGAGGTCCCGGCTCACTGTGGCAGTCCCACCCATGGGTCAATAGTTCAGAATAGTATTAGAAAGGCTGAGGAAAGCCTCGGAGGACAAGCAAGTAAGCAGTGTTCTCCCATGGTCTTTGCTTTAGTCTCTACTTACAGCTTTATGTCTTGATTTTTTTCACTGACAGAGTGTGACCTGGTGCTTGTAAGCTGAAGTTACAAACCCTTTCCTACCCAACTTGCATTTTTTTCCATCCCAGCAATAGAAACCTTAACTAAGACCGTTACCACTCTTTTTTGTAGACAGCAGCTGGTATTCCTACTTGGTGTGAGCAGCTTACAGCTGTTTGTCCAGAGTAACTGGACTGGACCTCTTGTGGGCCTGCACCCTCAGGATTTCTTGCCGTCTGTCCTGCTTGAGCAGTTCAGTGAGGTATGTTTCTTGGAAATGTTATATGTAATCTTTTCCCCCTAAATATGATTCTTTTCAAACAAGTGTTTGTAACTTGGAGTTGACAGCTAGGCAGTGGTGGCCCACCTCTTTAATCCCAGCATTGGGAGGCAGAGGCAGGTGGAACTCTGAGTTCAAGACCAGCCTAGTCTACAGAGTGAGTTACAGGATGGCCAGGGCTACACAGAGTAATCTTGTCTCGAAAATAAAACAAGACAAAACAAAAAACAAAAACCAACAATAACAACAACAAAAAAAACCCTGGAGTTACCAGTAGGTAGGAAAAAGGTGACTTTGTGGTTTGCCCAAACTACTACTAAAAATGCTTGCTCATCAATCTCCCGACCTCTACACATACACGCCAGCTCACACATATATACATGCACACATCAGAGCATGCACATTTGCACACACACACACACACACACACACACACACACACACGCACACAGGGTATGTCTCCTTCGCACTGAGCACCTCATCGAAGAGTAGACACGATCTCTGTCATAGAGCAGAGGCTCTGATGGCTTTCCCTAGGTCTCTGTCATGTCTTGATTCAGGTCAGGCAGTTAGTTCTTGAGTTGTTCTTCAGTTTATTCCCCCATCCATTTTGCTGTGTGGCTGTGACTGGTATTAATCTTGAACTCCTGGGCTTACGCCACCTCTCTGCCTCGGCTCCTAGAGAGCTGGGACTGCTTGTATACACCATCGTGTGTGCTTTGACTTTATGAATCTGTTTCCTCACTTTCTAAAAAATATATTTTTACTTATGTTGTGTTTCTCCGTGTATGTGTTTGCGTGTATATACATATAAGTGTGTATCAAGGCCAGAGGTGTCCTCCTTTATTATTCCTTCCTTATAATTTTTTATTTTCCCTTTTAAGACTGTGTTTATTTTATGTGTAGGAGTGTTTTGCCTGCATGTACGTATGTGTACCATGTGCCTGCTATCTGAGGAGGTCGGGAGAGATTGCTGAATTCCTTGAAACTGCAGTGACCGATGGCTGCAATCTGAGTGGACCTGGCCAGCCAAGCCCAGGTCCTCTGCAGGAACAGCAAGTGCTTTTAACTGCCGAGCCGTCTCTGTAGCCCTTTCCACCTGCTTTTGAGTCAGTCTTTGTCTGGAGCTCATTGGTTTAACTTAAATGACTGAGCAGGAAGTTACGGAGGTCCTCTTGTCTCAGGGTCCTCAGCACTGGGAGTACAGCTGCTTTCCCCTGGGCTGAGGTGTTCTGTTTTTTGTTTTAGATGGGTGCTGGGGATCTGAACTCAGGCCCTTATATTGTGTAGAAAGCACTTGTCAACTGAGCCCTCTCCTCAGCCCCGAGCCTTCCCCTTTGGGGGCCTTCTGTTCACTGTAGTCTTTAGTCTGCTCACTGGTTGATGTGAAAGACCTAGTTGCTATTTTCATTGGTGGAAATTAGGGATTGGGGATGTGCTACGTAATAACCTTGGCATGGAGTGACTCCTAAGTGAAATATAAGTGTATAATACATGTATATTATGCTGCTCATGTAGGGTTACTTCTTGGTTTGAGACAGACTCTGACTATGTAGCCCTGGCCGTCCTGGAACTCACTCTGTAGACCTGGCTGGCCTCACACTCACAGGGCTCTACCTGCTTCTGCCTCTCCAGTGCTGTGATTAAGTGAATGTGCCAGCGCACCTGGCATTACCCAGCGTAGGTTTACTTCTTACTGAAGTGGAATTCTGTAGAACTGTGAAATGATAATGCTCATTCATTGCTAGCATTTTCTCAAGTTCCTCTTCTCTTCCCTTCCCCTCCCTCTCTCTCTCCCTCCCTCCCTCCCTCCCTCCCTCCCTCCCTCCCTCCTTCCTTCCC
>NW_021621275.1:0-4582 GCF_004785775.1 Grammomys surdaster
GGTGAGGGAGTACCCTCATAGAAGCAGGGAAAGAGATGATGGAATAGGGGGCTTCAAGGGTGGAGGGGAAGAGATAACATTTGAAATGTAAGTAAAGAAAATATCTAATACAAGAAAATAGAGTAAAGCTTGTGTTGTATGCCCAAGCTAAGCCAGTTGATTCCAAAGTTGTACTCTTCCCCTTGGGGCTGCAATGAGGACTAGAAGGCTTTCTAGAACAGGTTGTCTGCATTTTCCTGAATTGCAGGATACCCTGAAAGTATTAAAGCATCCTAGAAGGTCAACGCTATGTCCATCTGACTTGGATGTTAAGAGCATTCTGTCTATACCTGGAAAACAGACACTGCTTTGAAGCCCAACATGACAGAAGCCTAGATAAACATTTTTGTGCCTTTCTACAATGTCAGAATATATGTTTATTTAATCTTAATTACTAATATAACCTCTAGTATTACATAATACACATGTGAAGGGTCATTGGGAAAACATCACTCACTTCCTACCTGAGTATCTTCAGAATGTGATTCTTTGGAGGCTTGACTAGGTTTATGCTTCTTGAAAATACATTATCATGTGTCTTAAGGGCCACACCACTTTATGAGTTGATATCCAAGGATCTGAGGGCAAGTCATGTCCTCAATGGGAAAACCCTAGATTATTCTCCTCCTGCTGGGAAGAGGAACATAGCTATATGGTATCAGGGAGCATTGATCTGTGTTCCAGACCACCTGTTAGACACTTATCACTTGGCTGAGGATAAGATTGATACCCATTGGCCTTGATGTTGGACACACACTTCAGAAAAATTGACTTGGAGCAGCTTTGATGCCCCAAATATCTGAATGCCTCCATCTCCAGCTCAGTTGTGGAGGAGGGAGAGGAACTCCCATCCCTGAGTGAAACTGTACTTTGTTATTTCTGTAGCCTTATATTTTTCTCCATTAGAGGGGATTTCTAGGGAGGGGAAAGGGGATGGCATCTGAAATGTAAATAAATAAAATATCCAAAAAAACCAATTAAAAGACAAAAAATTTATTCAATTCTTTCTTGTTTTTTTTTTTAAGTATTTATATTTGTCTGTGGGTGTGTTTGTGTCCATGTGTGGTCATGTGGCCACAGAAGCCAGAAGGGGCATCATATTCCCTGGTTCTGTAGTTCATACTGGTTAAGAGCGGCATTATATGAGTGCTAGAACCCCAACTCAGATCCTATGCAACTACAGCAAGGACTCCACCTATCAGCCATGTCTCCAGTCCAAACTTTTTTTTTTTTAATTTTTATTTTGAGATACAGTGTCAATGTGCATCTCTGGCTGTCCTAGAACTTACTATGTAGACAAGGCTGGCCTCAAAATCATAGAAATCTGCATGCCTCTGTCTTAACAGAGCTTGTCTGTGTTCTCAGGAATCACTTCCAAGAAGACTTCACTCGTCTCTTCTTATTCACCATAAATTTCTTACCTCTAGCTGACAAGCATCAATTATTCCAGCAAAGCAAAATTTCACTTTAGTAGTTCTGGTAACTTTTATAACACAGATAACTCTTCTGCCTCAGTTAACCAGAACCACATAATTTCAATTCAACATAACAAAAAGACCTGATAGAGGCTCTATGTTTTCTTCTAAAATTTCACAGGCCAGGTGTCTGTCTTCTTCACTGTTTTACCATCATAATCTTGTCGTTCATTCTCCTCAATAATTTTCCATTGAGCTCTCACCACTCAATGACTTTATTAGCCCTATGTTCCAAAAATCCTCCCAAAACTCTCTTCCAAACTCAGTCAGGTCTATCTCAGCAATACCCCACTATGCTGGTACCAACTTGTCTTAGTTATGGTTTCTAGTTAGTGTGTGGAAACATCAGGAACCAAATGAAAATTGGGGAGGAAAGGTTTTATTCATTTTATACTTTCATACTGCTATTCATCACCAAAGGAAATCAGGACAGGTACACAAACATGACAGGAACCTGGAAGCAGGATCTGATGCAGGGGCCATGGAGGAGTGCTGTTAACTGGGTAGCTCAGCTTACTTTCTTATAGAAGTCAGGAGTAATAGCCTAGGGATTGTACCATCCATAATATTCTAGGCTCTTTCAAATAGATCAACAATTTAGAAGTGCCTTACACATGGATCTCATGGAGACATTTCTCCAACTGAGTCTCCTTTCTCTGATGAATCTATTTTGTGTCAAATTGACACAAAAAGCCTGATAGTCCAGCATCCTACATCCTACAATTCTTATTGGTCCTTTTCCCCATGCCTGTAGGATGAGGTAGAGAGATTCCTCCATTACTCCATGGCCCCTCAGCAGGATTACACATATGAAAGCTCTTTCCCAGATTAACTCATAATGGCCCATGGTTCTCTGATAGTTTTTTTTTTCCAGAAGTTCTTTTCTGCCATTTGACAGTACTCTCCCAGAGACATCGGAGTATGTGATCCACTTTTGCAAGGACATCCCAATTTTGCTTTAGTTGACCTAGAACACTGATTCCATTGCCTTAACTGTGGATTCCAATCCCAACCAACCATACACATCCCAAATCCATTGTAGTCTTGTATTCAATTTTTATTTTTAAAGGCATAGTTTCTTTGTATAACAGTCCTGGATGTCCAAGGCACCCTTTATAGAGAAGTATTGGCCTCATCTAATCTTCATTTTAACATTTGTTTTCATTTTATTTTTCTGTATTTTACTCAAACCAATTGTTAATAGTTTTTATCTGGAAAGACAAGAGAAATGAACGTTCTGTATGCCACCTTAGACTACTGCCATCCCTGGATATTGGCTGAGAATGGACTGGGTTTCCTTGGGGATCATAAATTATCACATATGGACCAGATGACAGGACATTCAAAATAGCAAGACACTGCAGCATCCATCACTCTGCAAGTCTGATGGTTACTGTGACTAATCTAAGACTCTTAAGGCTCTTAAGATGCATTGGAGTCACAAGTTCTCTAATTAAACACTGACTTCCTGTTCCATGGGATGACAGATCAGATTTGTCTACAACCACCATGTTCATCCACATGGAATCCTAGATGGTCCATGGAACTGATGGCACGAAATGTGCCAAATTTGCTAATACTAGGTGACAGATATTAGGGATGTGGTAAATCTAGGAGCACCTTGATCATACATTCCATGAGCACTGACTGACATCTGGGTAGACCATCCAAAGAATTGGGTAAGAAAGGCCTCATCTGCTCTTGACTTAGACAGTAAAGTCTGATTGTGGAACACTAAGATGGCACAGTGAGAGAGTTTGCCACACAAGCTCACAGTCCATAGTGTGATCCCTGAAACCTCCTAAGGATAGAAGACTTATGGCCCTCCAAAGTTATCTTCTGACACACAGGGAGGCATATGGCATACAGCCATAAGCGCGCGCACACACACACACACACACACACACACACACAGAGAGAGAGAAAGAGAGAGAGAGAGAGAGAGAGGGAGATAGAGAGAGATGCTTACATACATAAAGACACTCTTCTATCTCATATATAATCACACACATGCTAACACAAGCACTGTAATGGCAATTCCTGGTTGTCAAATTCTCTATATCTGGAAGGAATTACAATCTAGATTTGGAGAGCATAGCTGTGATCCAGATCTTGAACTGGAAGACACAAGTTGCTGACATGGATCTCGGCATGGAGATCTTGAGGCATAGTGGACAAGAAATGCTAAGACCCAGGCAAGGTAGTATACAGGTTTCATCCCAGGTCACTGATACAAGGACATCTCTGAGTTCAATGTCAGCCTGGGACAAAGCAAGGCCTAGATCCAGGTGTGGTGACATGCACACTTAATCAGGACCACATCTGCAACTGGAGGCCTGTGTAGTGACATAGGAAGAATGAAGATTCACTCTTCTTCGACTGCTTGCACTTACTTGTCAGCACATCTGTTGAAACCTACTTCTACAGAAGACGAGCTCAAACAACTAGCCACATGAGACTGAGCAACTTGTAAATTCTTGGACTTCCCATCCACAGCTACCTATTTTTGAGTTAGTTGGCCTTCAGACTGTAAGTCATCACAATAATTCATCTTAATATATAGAGATATTCCACAAGTTCTGTGATTCTAGATACCCCTGACTTATGCAAGCACTTACACACTCAAACTCACGTATACTTAAAAACACACAGAGTCACACAAATCACACTCACAGACTCTCAATGATAACAAATCTAAGCACTTACTGAAAACAGGGCTCTGGGGCTTTAGTCTCCAGAAGGTCATAAGATGGGAGAGCCTGGGAAGATCTTTCTAAATAGGTGCTGACATTCTTAAATAGTAGAGGACAGAACTAAAAGAGTGAGGAGGTGGGGGGGGGGAAACTCCAGGAAGAGACAGCATTCTGGGATAAAGGCTGCACCCAAGAATCAATGGCTTTAACTGTGACTCACTACATTGGGGATATGGAAATTGAAGAGGCCATTTCCTGTAGCAAGGCAGGAACCACAGTGGTGCAATAGATGCATCAACCCACCCACAAAACATTTGACCCAAAATTTAACCTGTCTACAAGAAATGCAGACACAGGGGATGGGGCAGATCCTGA
>NW_021621276.1:0-2251 GCF_004785775.1 Grammomys surdaster
TCCTATTTTTAATTGTGCTATTTCATTTGGAATTGTCTAATTTCTTGAGTTATTTATATATATTTTGAATATTATTCCTTTGTTTTATGTAGGTCCTATTAACTTTGTCTTATGACTTACAGAATATTTTCAGTTTACTGGCTTTACCTTTTTTTCATAAACAGAAAGATTGTCCATTTTATTTTCAGTTATATAGTTAAATGTGTCAATGTGTGAATTTAATGGCTTCAACATATGACAATAGCTTTTGTCTTCACTCTAGAAAATTCAAGTTTGACACCAGGAGAAGGAAACACTAAGTTGAATCTTGACCAATGTCAGGGAGATAAGGAAACACATACCTAAAACCAGTAAAATGTGCTTTTGAGTTTCAACAAGAAATCCTCTGTCAAAATGCTACCTCCCAATGTCTGTTCCACAGTGGATTATTCTTAACCCTGTTCCTCAAAAATTCATACATACAATAAAATTAAGCCATCCAGAGAAGTCAGAAAGAGAACCTACTAGAAGCTTCTGGGAGACAAGATTTCTGGTTGTTATAAATTGAATTCAGGTTTCAGCAGTTTACAAGTCACAGATGAGGAAAGCCAGAACACCTGGCCTTTGGCAGGTGTATTACTACCTTCAAGCTTGAGATAACGCTGACATTGATGAGTAATTATTGACTTCTTCAAACTCAAAGCATGCCTTACCTCTTATTCCTATTCACTTGTATTTTCAACCTGTTGACAGTCATTTTAACTCACTGCCCAAAGGGTCTCAAAGGATGTTTTTTTCCCTTATGTGTAGTTATGCATCACATCATAAGGCATGAAAGGCTTCCAAAAGTCCATATTCTCAGAAAAATGTGGAGGATGCTTTCCCTTCTCTCTCTTCTTCTCTGATTACTATTGAATTGTATTGCTGTCGTAGGTGAGTGAGAGTCTTAAAAGGTTCCACTCTCCTCTAGCATTGATGTGATACTCCAAGGTACCACATGACACTGTCCACATAGGTATCAGCTCTATTCTCAGGCATTTCACTTCCTACAAAAAACTCCATGCCTGTTAACAGCCACTCTCATGCCTTTCTTCTGTATACTCAAGAGAGTATATTTAATAGTTTATGGATTCTGGGCACTTAACAAATGAAAAGTATTATGAAATCTCATAATACATAGGTTCTTGTAGCTGAATTTTAATATAGTGTTTTCAATATTTATATACATTGTAATATGGAATAATATGTCATCTTTCATATGACCAAATAATGTTCCATTCTATAGGCATAACACACTCTGTTGAATCATGAGAAAAAAATAACAAAATGTCAATTTTTTCAAAGAGGCTGAATTCTTTTGTATCATTGTCAATAATGGCGCTTTTATTTTTATTTCATAAGTGGAAAGATCAAGGTTATTGTTTCTTACTATATAATAAAAATTAACATACTAGCTAATTGAAATTATACATCAAGCTCTCTTGCTGGTCTTTAAATATGTTGTTACATATTTTATATTTCTTTATTCTACAGTGTGTAATTAATTACCTTTTATTTGACCTAACTTTGTTTTTAGCATATTTTTTTCAAATATATTTCTTGATTGGAGCTTACGATAGTGGTCAATAGTACAAAATCCTTTAAAATTTTCTTTTTATTTTTTTAATTTTTTTTTATTTATTATTTTTTTATTTTTTTCTCAAATCATAATTAATTCACACAGCGGTTATAAACAGAGAAAGGCAGGATGTGGGGAAGGGAATGACACTGGAGTGTGGGTGTTCAGGGGGAATACAGATATCTTCAGAACCGGGTATCGGCTAGGTGAAGGTGCAGGGGACAATTCACTATGACTCTGCCTATGACTCGATTGTCCTTATCTAAGTTGGTATTGTCTGCCAAGGCTACCTATTTACAAGGTCTATGACTACTCAGGCTTATAAATTTCCACAAAAGCTGCCTGTTGACATTAGCTTATAGCCATCTGTTTCAATGTTTTTCCACTGGGACCCAAGACTTGGTGTTAGTATACATGTATGACAGGCCTATTCCTGATTTTAGGCCTATGGCTGATTTTAGGCCTTCAGTGTGTAAGCAGGGCTGCCCCTGACATCTCCTCCCTTCTCTAAGTATAGAAGGGCTGTGGCAATTCTAAACTTGCGAAGGCGGGGATAGAAGCCTGACCTCCAGTATCTGAAGGGGATCTTGTAATGGCTCCAGTCCCCCTGTCGTTGTCCAGTGAGGCATGAGGGCCATACCTGTCCCGATGTCT
>NW_021621277.1:0-5572 GCF_004785775.1 Grammomys surdaster
CACATGCATATGGATGTGCAGACATATAGTAGGTATATATTTCCTTCCACTCTTGGGGAATTTGGGTTCTTTGTTTTGTCCTGTGGATTTACCTGTATAACAGTTTAAAGGTGAAGTGAGTCCTGAGGTCTGGGAACCCCACTGTAAACAGCAATGTTCATTGCCTGTGTGGTGCCATTTGTCTGTACATTTGTATCTATTTGGCAGAATAGAAAACTGTGTTGATGTCTGGTCTCATCTCCAGAATTATGTGTAATTAATGTCTCTACACTATTAGTTATCCAGGATTTAGAGTCCCTGTTTTGAAAGTAGGAAATATATGATCACAGGTTTCTGGTTGTCAGTGACCTGTGGTCTAGTGTCTTTAGAGGATAAGCTGCTAGACCTCTAGTTCAGGCCAGCTGAGTGAACACAGAGAGCCAAGATACCCTCCATCTGGATGCCAAACTTCTACTGTCCAGGATAACAAGTTTCCAAAGGTGGAGTAGATGTGAGTATGTAGAAGGAAGAAATTGGCCTTCCAGGATTGGGGTAGGTCAGGACCCAGCTTGAGTTCATGTATTACTAAAAGCCATGTTCATGGAATTCTGCCTTCCTGGGGCCAGACCCAATTACAGGCCAAATCCACTGTATGAAAAATTGAAGTTAAAGGAGAAGATGGTCATGTGATTCCGGAACAAATTAGAGATGGAGAACATTGACTCCTGTGAGAACTTCCAGGAGCACAAGAAGGAGATTAACTCCTATAGGTAAGTACAGGTCATGGAGGCTACCACTTGTGCAATGGCCTTTTCTGCATTCCTTTGATTCTGGAATGGAGAGTCTGCAGGTCCTGTCTCTCCCTTCAGTTTCTTTACCATCAGTGTATCTTGGGCCCTTTGGACTCAGGTTTCTTCAATCTGTAAGAGAAAGTTAGCCCTCCCATGGTTATCCAGGCATCCTGAGGAGCCTCTAAGATAACAAAATGAGAGAGTTCTTTTGCAGTTCTGGACCTCTAGGGCTGAGGCAGGGTTTTACAGATGTGAGTGTGATGGAACACATGGGTAGAATGCCCTCCCCTTAGTTCTCCTGAACTCCACTGATGGTGTTTGCACCCTATTAATTGAAGTTGCTGCAATACAGTGGGCTGTCATGGAGATACCTCTTTCTTTGGGAGAGGCAGATAGATGGAGATACCTCTTTCTTTTGGAGAGACATGGAGGCTTATTGGAGTTTGGGCTGCAGACATGATTAGTTCTTACCTGCATTGGCTATGTGCTGTTTGTGCAGCTGTCATGGATATACTGAAAAGTATTGCTCTAGGTCTTCATGGGAACCTGGATCCTGGTGGGGTAACGGCACCTATAAGTAGGAATGGCAGGAGGAGTCTGCAGGATCTTAATATGCAGAGTGTGTTTCCAGAAACCTACACAATCGGCTCCTGTTGCAGTCCTCTGTTGTAAAGAAGTCATTGGTCCAAGTGAAGCAGGATTACAAGGAAGTGAAGGCTGATTGGTACCTCCTCCAACAGTACTTTACTGAGATGAACCTGACTGTTGAAGATGAACAGGAGAAGACCAGCAACCTCCAGAAACAGCAATACCAGGTAGGGTCAAGCAGTTTATTCAGACTAACACTGTCTGTTATCATTTGCCTATTGGATCCATTTTGCATTCATCCACCATCTTTTAAATCCACAACTCCCAACCAGCCACCCACTTCATGGAATATAGTTGTTCATTACTTTGTCTATGCACAAGTATTCTGGAAACTTCAACTCTTGGGAGACATTGAATTATTGGCAAGTGTACCTTGCGACTCTGCTTGAAGCTGCAGTCTAGAAAGGGTAACAGATGAATGACAGGTCACACGCTTGCATGTCCTCATGATAGGAGGGTTGCTAAGCAGAGCTTTGAGAAAGTTCTCTGTCTTGTGACAGGAGTTGTGCAGGGGTCATTTGACCTCCCAGGTAGGCATCACTTGGAGGGAGGAAAGCCAAATGCAAATATCAAATGAGTGCTTCTCACTGTCAGTGCTCTGGGTGGTATGTGGCCTTCTCCTTTCTCCTACAGCCCACTGAGGTCTCTCCCCATTGGCCTGGTCTTGGTTTGCACTGATAGAAGTCTGAGTGGCAGCTTGTCAGCCCATGTGTTTGTGAGATTTGTTTGCTATTTTGCCCTGCTTGCAGATTTAGCAGCAAGGGTTTCAGTTAAAAAAATCAATGTTCAAATCTAGTTGAGGTGGTGGGAGTCAGCAGCTGACATCTGACATGCATGTCCCCACCAAGCCTGTGTCTTAATAACTGCCTTCCTCTCCCAGGTCTCAGAAGCTGCAAGGGAGCTGGAATTGGCCACATCCCAGGAGGACAGCCTCCTGCAGAATGAGATGCCACCTCAGGAGCGCCCTGCTGAGCTCCCTCCTCAACAGCCACAGACTTCTTTGGATGAATCTCCTTCCTCATAGATGATTTCCACAGTGAGAATGGGCCCAAACTATGTAGCCAGTGAGACATCCAGGCTGATTCAGGGTCTTTTTCTCTTTCCTGTTTGACTCCTTGAGAGAGAACTGAGGTGACTGCAGTACCACCAAGTGCTCAATAGGAGAAACTGGCTGTAGTCTGTGCTGCTAAATGTGCAGTGAGGGAATGTCACCTCACAGTTTTTTCTGTTAGAGTTCTCCTTGAAATTTTCTTTTGCATGCTTTTGTTTTTTCTTATGTTATTGAGATATTATTACATGTTCTTGATATTGATTTTGAATTTGCTAACGATTTTCACAGTTTATATTAACCTTCATATTAAAACTTGTTTTGTAAAATTGATTTATGAATACAACGTTGATCTGTAACTCTTGACTCTTTTTTTTTAATTTTATTTAAACTTTCTCTTACACTACACTTTTTATCCCTCTCCATGTTCACCCTCTGATGGCTTAACACACTGTTCTGCTCCCAATCTGTCTCCCCGAGTAGGTCCCCATCCTCCTTCCTAAACCCCTACTCCACCAATCCTCCCCATTCTTTGGAGTCCTTTGAGGGTTAGGTGCACCTTCCCTGACTGAATCCAGACCTGGCAGTCCACTTTCTGTATATGTGTTGGGGGCCTCACATCAGCTTGTTTATACTGGCCGATTGGTGGTCCAGTATCTGAGAGATCTCTGGATTCCAGGCTATTTGAGTCTGCTGGTCCTCCTACAAGGTAACCCTACTTCTCAGCTTCTTCCATCTTTTCACTAAGTCAACTACGGGGGTCAGCAGCTTCTGATCACTGGTTGAGTGTAAACATCTGCAACTGACCCTTCCAGGTGCTTGTTTGGTCTTTCAGAGGGCAGTCATGATAGACCCCCTTTTTGTGAGCACTCTATAGCCACAGTAATAGTGTCAGCTCTCTGGTCCTCCTCTTCAGCTGGGGCCCCCTTGCGGTTGTTGCTGGACCTTCAGCCAGACTGATGAGCATCTCAGGCTAGAACTCTGTCTGGGCTGCCTGGCTCTGGACTGATGGTTGTCTCCCGATTTCTCCTTGCCTGCACCTGCCTATGTTGCCCCATTCAGAAGATTTCTGTCTAAGGCTCATTTCTAACCACAATCCATTTTAACAGGCAGTGTTTCTTGTCTGCAGCTTGCTGCCCACCACTGATTCCAATCTAGCCCTACAAAGAACAAGGTCATTTCAGGATTGCTTTTTACAGGGTGCTTTAGTATCTTTTTTCCCTATTAGATACTTTCTTAACTTACATTTCAAATATTATCCGCATTCCGAGGGTCTCCCTGGCTTTCTGGTTGAGACTCATTTCCTCCTGTATCGTTCTTAGGCAGCGGTTCATATGCTGAATGGTCCGGAGCCACAGTGCTGATGTCTGTCTTCTCTGCCTCCTGTGCGTCCTGGAGGGCTGAATTCTCACTACTTTTGTCACCATCACCATTGGCATCCAATCCCTGCTGGCCGCAGTCTGTAGGATGACCAGGAGCCTCTTCCCACGCAGCATTCACACCAACAGCAGCACTACTTGCTTCCAAGTGGAACATATGAGTCGCCCATACTTTTACATTAGGGTTTAGATCTGAAACCTTAGTTGTTGGGACCTGAGTCAAAGCTGGGAGGGAACTTGTTTGAGAAGTGGCTTGTGATATAGGACCATTCATCAGATGAGAGCTGTCCTTGCCCTCCTGGACTCGCTGTGCCTGAGGTTAAGGCAAAACTTTAGCTTCCTGATCAGAAGTCATTGGCTCCACTGGAAAAGTATAATGCTAACCTCAGGACTCTGTCAGCGGCCCGCCCTGCCCCAACAGCCGCCCTTGGGCTCATCGCAGGAGCCCCAGTTCCCAGTGCAAAACATGTGGGGACAGCTGAGAAGGGAGACAGGAAGAAAAGGCAGCATGACGAGGCCGGGCTGGAGACAGCAAAGAAGAGATGGAGGGGGCTGGCTTCGATGGCAGCAGATCCTTCCTTTTTTGTGCCGGAAAATATCTCAACCTTAAAACTCCAGATCCCAAACGCTCCTTCCCCGACTTTGAATTTTATAGTAATTTCAAAGGATTAATTCAGACAATCTCTGACTGCAGGAGACCACTGCATCTTCTTTGGTCTTCTTAATTATATTTTATTTCAAAGCCTTTAAAGTTCACTCTAGTGGATGTGCATTCCTTGTTTTATTCTGACTACTAGGTTGTTCTTCAGCATACCCACTCCTCCTCTTGTATTAATTTTCATAAAATGCTTACTCATTATATAATATCATCCCAGTAATTCTCCATATACCTATCTATTTAAAATGGAGACATTTCTAGTAATGGTCAAAATCCTTTCGGTACCCACAATTCCAAAACATTTGGAGTTGACTGCATAAGTAATGATTAGGTCAGACACTCACTGAAGTCTAGGAAGGGAAAGAAACTGAAGAGAAACAGACAACATACACACTTGTGAAGTAATAATAGATCATTTTGTCAGTTGCTAGGATATTTTTCTTTTGTTGAAAATCGATTCTTTTCTCATACCATTTGTCCTGATTTTAGCCTGCCCTTCCTTCCTCCTATCAGTTCCTCCTCACCTCATCTACCTCCCTGATTCATCCCTTTGTGCCACTTATGAGAAAAGAACAGACTTCAAGAATGAGCTTCCAAAGGTGACAAAATAAGATATAGTAAGATGAAGAAAAATGTATGATACTGAAGTTGAACACACTAACCCAACAGGAGTTAAAGGGTTTCTAGATCAGGCACAAGAGTCAGTGACACACTTGTTCAGTGTCCCATAAAAATGTTAAGCTAATAGGGAAAACAAAGATGCAGAAGACCTGGTATAGGCCCATGTTGGCCATATACTTGAGTTTCAGTCTGGATGAGCTCCTATGGCCATTGCTTAGTTAATTCAGTGAGCCTAGTTCCCCAGGTGTCCTATGTCATGTCCTCTTTTATAGTCACTGTGCCTCCTGTTCTACAGGAGTATCTTATGGAGGTGAATGAAGCCTGGAGGGAAACAGTGACAGCCATGGGGAGAGGATCAGTGGTAGGAAAACATCAGGGAAGAAGTTGAATTAAGTTGTGGGGGCTCAATGAAACACTGCCCCAGCAAAAAGCCAATAGCATTAAACTA
>NW_021621278.1:0-9409 GCF_004785775.1 Grammomys surdaster
CAGAGTTCATAGTTAATCAGAAATATATAAAGCTGAAATATCAATAGTCATCAGTCATAGATAATAGTAAGTCAGAAATAAATGAACATGAATAATAAATATTCAGCATTCGTGGATAATAGTAAGTCAGAAGTAAATGAAATTGATTAATCAATAGTCATCAGTCATAGTTAATTGTAAACAAGAAAAAATAAAGATGAAATATCAATAGTCATCAGAAATAAATGAACATGGATAATCAATAATAACAATTCGTGGATAATAGTAATTGAGAAATAAGTGAACATGAACAACCAATAGTCGTATGTCATAGTTAAAAGGAAATCAGAAATATATAAAGGTGAAATATCATTAGTCATCAGTCATAGAAAATACTAAGTCAGAAATAAATGAACATGAATAATCAATATTCAGCATTCGTGGATAACAGTAAATCAGGAACAAACGAACTTGATTAATCAATACTCATCAGTCAGAGGTGACAGTAAATCAGAAATATATAAAGGTAAAATATCTTTAGTCATCAGTCATAGATAATAGTAAGTCAGAAATAAATGAACATGAATAATCAATATTCAGCATTCGTGGATAATAGTAAATCAGAAACAAATGAACCTGATTAATCAATAGTCATCAATTAGAGTTCATGGGAAAGCATAAATGAATAAAGCTGAAATATCAATAGTCATAAGTCATAGATAATAATAAGTCAGAAATAAATGAACATGAGTAATCAATAATAACATTTCGTGGATCATATTAATTCAGAAATAAATGAACATGAACAACCAATATTCATATTTCATAGTTAATAGGAAATCAGAAATATATAAAGCTGAAATATCAATAGTAAACAGTCATATATAATAGTAAGTCAGAAATAAACCAACTTGAATAATCAATATTCAGCATTCGTGGATAATAGTAAATCAGAAATAAATGAAATTGATTAATCAACAGTCATCAGTCATAGTTAATTGTAAACAAGAAATAAATAAAGCTGAAATATCAAAAGTCATCAGTCATAGATAATAGTAAGTCAGAAATAAAGGAACATGAATAATCAATAATAACAATCCATATATATTCGTAATTCAGAAATAAGTGAACATGAACAACAAATAGTCTTATGTCATAGTTAATAGGAAATCAGAAATATATAAAGCTGAAATATCAATAGTCATCAGTCATAGATAATAGTAAGTCAGAAATAACTGAACATGAATAATCAATATTCAGCATTCATAGAAAATAGTAAATCAGAAACAAATGAAATTGATTAATCAATAGTCATCAGTCATAGATAATTGTAAACAAGAAAAAATAAAGCTGAATTATCAAAGGTCATTAGTCATAAATAATAGTAACTCAGAAATAAATGAACATGAATAATCAATAATAACAATTCGTGGATAATAGTAATTCAGAAAAAAATGAACATGAACAACCAATAGTCATATGTCATAGTTAATAGGAAATCAGAAGTATATAAAGCTGAAATATGAATAGTCATCAGTCATAGATAATAGTAAGTCAGAAATAAATGAACATGAATAATCAATATTCAGCATTCGTGGATAATAGTCAATAGGAAATAAATGGACACGAATAATCAATAGCCATCAGTCAGAGTTCATAGTAATTCAGAAATATATAAATGTTAAATATCATTAGTCATCAGTCATAAATAATAGTAAGTCAGAAGTAGATTAACATGAATAATCAATATTCAGCATTCGTGGATAATAGTAAATCAAAAACAAACAAACTGGATTAATCAATAGTCATCAGTCAGCGTTCATAGTAAATCTGAAATATATAAAGGTGAAATATCATTACTCATCATTCATAGAAAATAGTAATTCAGAAATAAATGAACATGAATAATCAACATTCAGCATTCGTGGATAATAGTAAATCAGAAAAAAATGAACTTGATTAATCAATAGTCATCAGTCAGAGTTCATAGTAAATCAGAAATATATAAAGCTGAAATATCAATTGTCATCAGTCATAGATAATAGTAAGTCAGAAATAAATGAACATGAATAATCAATAATAACAATTCGTGGATAATAGTAATTCAGAAATAAATGTACATGAACAACCAACAGTCAAATATCATAATTAATAGGAAATCAGAAATATATAACACTGAAATATAAATAGTCATCAGTCATAGATAATAGTACGTCAGAAATAAAAACCATGAATAATCAATATTCAGCATTCGTGGATAATAGTAAATCAGAAACAAATGAACTTGATTAATCAATAGTCATCTGTTCATGGAAAGCAGAAATAAAGAAAGCTGAAATATCAATAGTCATCATTCATAGAGACAGAATTGGTTTTTAAGTAAAGATATTGACAGAATTGTTTATTACATAAATATATTAACAGAATTGGTTATTGAATCAAGATACTTATTGAATTGATTATTAAATAAAGATATTAACAGAAATGTAGTTTAAAAAAAGGTTTTGACAGAATTGGTTTTTAAATAAAGATATAGATAGAATAGGTTTTTAAATATAGATATTGACAGAATTGTTTATTAAATAAACATATTGACAGAAATGTTTTTTCAAAAAAGATTTGACAAAATAAGTGTTTACATAAAGATATTTATAGAATTGGTTATTAAATAAAGATATTGACAGAATTGGTTATTAAATAAATATATTGACAGAATTGGTCATTGAATATAAATACTGACAGAATTGGTTATTAAATAAAGATATTGAGAGAATTTTTTAACAAATTATATGGATAGAATTACTTTTTAAAAAAATATATTGACAGAATTGGTTTTCAGATAAAGATATTGACAGATTTGGTTTTTAAATAAAGATATTGACAGAATTGGTTATTACAGAATTGATTATTAAATAAATATATTGACAGAATTGGTTATTAAGTAAAGATATTGACAGAATTGGTTATTACAGAATTGAATATTATACAAAGATATTGACAGAATTGGTTTTTAAGTATAGATATTGACCGAATTGGTTTTTAATTGAAGATATTGACAGAATTTTATTTAAAATAAAGATATTGACAGTATTGGTTAATAACCAATACTGAGATTGACATAATTTGTTTTTAAATAATGATATTGACAGAATTGGTTACCACAGAATTGATTATTAAATAAAGATATTGACAGAATTGGTTATTAAATTAAGATATTGATAGAATCGGTTTTTAAATAAAGGTATTGACAGAATGTTTTTTTAAATAAAAATATTGACAGAATTGGGTATTAAATAAAATTATTGACACATTTGGATTTTAAATAAAGATATACACATAATTGTGTATTACATAACTGATTATTAAAACAAGATATTGACAGAATTACGTACCACAGAATTGATTATTAAGTAAAGATATTGACAGAATTGTTTATTAAATAGAGATATTGACAGAACTGGTTTTTAAATAAAGATTTGACAGAATGGGTTTATAAATAAAAATATTGACAGACAGAACTGATTAATATATACAGATATTGAAAGAACTGGTTACTAACTAAATATATTGACAGAATTGGTGTTTAAATAAAGATATTGACAGATTTGGTTTTTAAATAAAGATATTGACAGAAATGGTTTTTAAATAAAGATATTGACAGAACTGGTTATTAAATAAAGATACACACAAGCATTGGTTATTAAATAAAGATATTGACAGAATTGGTTATTAAATAAAGAGATTGAGACAATTTGTTTTTAAATAAAGATATTGACAGAATATGTTACCACAGAATTGATTATTAAAAAAAGATATTGACTGAATTGGTTATTAAATAAAGATATTGATAGAATCGGTTTTTAAATAAAGATATTCACAGAATGATTTTTAAATAAAGATATTGACAGAATTGGATATTAAATAAAGTTATTGACAGAATTGGATTTTAAATAAAGATATAGACATAATTGTGTATTACATAAATGATTATTAAAAGAGATATTGACAGGATCGGTTATTAAATAAAGATATTCACAGAACTGGTTATTAAATAAAATATTGACAGAATTGTTTATTAAATAATGATATTGACAGAATTGTTTATTAAATAAATATATTGACAGAATTGGTTTATAAATAAAGATATTCACAGAATTGGTTATTACAGAATTGATTGTAATGTAAAGATATTGACAGAAAGGGTTTTAAAATAAAGATATTGACAAAATTTGTTATTAAATAAAGATATTGACAAAATTTTTTATTAAATAAAGATATTGACAGAATTGTTTATTAAATAAAGATATTGACGTAATTGGTCTTTAAATAAAATATTGACAGAATTGGTTTTTAAATAAATATATTGACAGAATGGCTTATTAAACATATTGACAGAATTGGTTATTAAATAAAGAGGTTGACAGAATTGGTTTTTAAATAAAAATATTGACAGAATTTGTTATTTAATAAAGATTTTGACAGAATTGGTTTTTAAATAAAGATATTGACGGAATAGGTTATTAAATAAAGATACTGACTGAACTGGTTTTTAAATAAAGATATTGACAGAATTGTTTTTTAAATAAAGATATTTACAGAATTGGCTTTTAAATAAAGATATTGACAGAATTGGTTATTACAGAATTGATTATTACATAAAGATATTGACAGAATTCGTTATTAAATAAAGATATTGACAGAATTGGTTTTTAAATATATTGACAGAATTTTAATTAAAATAAATATATTGACAGAATTGGCTATTAAAAAAAGATATTGGCAGAAATGATTATTAAATAAAGATATTGACAGACAGAACTGGATATTAAATAAAAATACTCACAGAATTGGTTATTAAACAAAGATATTGACAGAATTGGTCGTTAAATAAAATATTGATAGAATTGTTCATTAAATAAAGATATTGACAGAATTGGTTATTAAAAAAAGATATTGACAAAATTGGTTAACAAATAAAAATATTGACAGACAGAACTGCTTACTATATACAGATATTGAAATAACTGGTTATTAACTAAAGATATTGACAGAATTGGTTTTTAAATAAAGATATTGACAGATTTCGTTTTTAAGTAAAGATATTGACAGAAATGGTTTTGAAATAAAGATATTGACAGAACTGTTTATTAAATAAAGATATTGACACAATTGGTTATTAGAAAATTGATTATTAAATAACGATATTGAGAGAATTGGTTTTTAAATAAAGATATTGGCAGAATTGGTTTTTAAATAAAGATATTGACAGAACTGGTTTTTGAATAAAGATATTGAAAGAACTGTTTATTAAATTAAGATATTGACAGAAGAGTTTATTAAATAAAGATATTGACAGAATTGTTTATTTCAAAATTGATTATTAAATATCGATATTGACAGAATTGAATTTTAAATAAATATATTTAGAGAATTGGTGTTTAAATAAAGATGTTGACAGAATTGGTTTTAAAAAAAGATATTAACAGAATAAGTTATTACATAATTGGTTTTTAAATAAAGATATTGACAGAATTGGTTTTTTTTTAAACACTGATTTATTCTTTATTGTGAAGATTTATGACAAATTACTTAAAAGCCAACATTTAGTCCCCACTTAATTGCTTGTTCCATTTCACTCTAAGCATATTGAAGTCAAGTATGTGAAAATACCTGTTAATGCTCAAATCTGATCTATGATGTGAAGATCAAACACTTAGTTGGTACATCAAATGTCACGTTGTCAAGCAGCATATTATAATTCAGAAATAGGTTATTAGGACAGTCAAATTTTAAATTCAGGGGCAGTCCATGTTTCATCACCTTAAAATCTTGATTGACCAAAATTTAAAATCAAACAGCCTTGATTCTGTAATACTTTAATATTCATTTAATGTATGGTTTTTGATAAATACTTTCAGAGATACCTACACTGTCCACACCAGCTCTGGCTACACCTGATACTTTTAATCATAATTATGAAGGTAACCAGGTTTCCTGTATCTAATATTTATCTGGTCAAAAGTTTACTACTGTCAGTTCACTTATATAAACCATGTGTGCTCACTCTTTCCCAGTTTTTGAAGCTGTGATGTGTTTATCCTCATGAAATTTCTATGACACTTAAAGTTAACACAACCACCCTGATGACACTTTCAGGGCAAAGCAGAACTGAACAGTCCTTCAGTATTATCACCACTGAACTCCGTTCTGTCATTGCTGCCTGGATGAACACTGACACTTAGTTACAAGTTTAAAGACACAAGAGTTTAAAAAATTGATTTGCACAAAAGAAATAAAAAAAATTATATACAACAAATTGGTTTTTAAAAATACAAAAATAACATCTGTCACTTCTGTCATGCCAACAACTTGACATATATACACATGCAGAAAAAGTTCCAACTCGGTCATCTGAACAGCTGTGCTCTACTATGATGAACAAACTGCCGCTATGTCTTCACGCTGACAGAAGGTGTATTCAAAATATTTCGTATACTAAATACTGTAAGTCTTTGCGTGTATAAATGCTGGTTAGAATAGTTTCTGCTCCAATTAAAAGCAATGTCTTAAGCAAGCTAACATTAAGTTCACTAAAATTCACAACAGTTCAGGAATCTATGACCTTATAATAAAGAAACGCAAAATGTACAACTATAAAAAGCAAGGAACTGCCATGCAAGATTTAAACTGAAAACTGCAAGAAAATGCAATTTAAAACAACAAGCTCAAATATATGTGACACGCAAAAGAGCAGCAAGTTCTACCAACAATAGACTTAAAAAAGAATACATTCTCTTTGCTGGTATAAATCAGATCTTCAAATCTGAGAACAAGCCATTTGTCCTCTATCTCAAGAAATTAGCTCTTTTACAGTTGTTTTAATGAAATCTTTCCTCTCAGTTAAATCATAAGCAGGGTAATTTTCATACACCTCTTTGCAAATCTGCTTCATTGTGACCTCTTCCAGGTTAGCATCAGCCAGTAATTTCTTCACTGTTTCTTTTAGCTCTTCATCTGTAGGCGGCTTTTTCAATTTTTTAATTAAAGGTTCATCATCAGAACTGTCTTCAGATTCAGACTCTTTTTTGGAACTGTTTTGGTTCTTCTTGGTGGTACTGCTGTCTGCCTTCTTAACATTAGCACTCTTTACAGATTTTTTACTTTTAGCAGTAGCTTTCTGTTTTGCTTTTTCTTTTTTAGATGTCTTTTTTGGTGGTTGCTCCTCTTCACTTTCTTTCTCTTCATCTTCTGAAGACTCTTCCTTATTTTTCTTCTCATCTTCATCACTACTAGACTCATCTGACAGAATTTCAGGGCATTTAGTTTGCTTTGACTTCCGTGTTGTTCCAGAACTGTTCCGTTCCTTTTTATTACCTTTGCTGGAAGATTTTTTGGATTTTGGCAATGGTTTGCCAGAAGGCTTTGGATGCATTAAGAAATTCAAGATCCTCTTCACTAGTTCACTGTTCACACCTGACCTCTCTAAATCAAGAACTTCACAGATGCTCTTCAACATGGCATTTCTTTCTTTTTTTTTTTAATTTTTTTATTGGATGTTTTATTTACATTTCATATGTTGTCCCCTTACCCCATCCCCCACCCTCCCAGGAACCCCCTATCCCCTCACCCCGCCTCCTTCTTCTTTGTGGATGTAACCTCTATCTACCCCCCCACTCCCACCTCCCCACCCTCAAAACTCCCACCCCCTGGGGCGTCCAGCCTTCATGAGGTCAAGGATCTCATCTTCCACCTGTGCCCAGCAGGGCCCTCCACTCTTATATATTCAGCTAAAGCCCTGGATCCCTCCATAAGTGCTCCCAGGCTGGTGGTTTAGACCCTGGGAGCTGTAGTTGGTTGGTATTATTGCTCTCCTCATGGGGCCACAAATCCTTTCAGCTCCTTCAGTCTTCACTCTAACTCCTCCATTGAGAACCCCATGATCACTTCAATGGCTAGTTGTGAGCATCTGCCTCTGAATATGTCAGACTCTTGAAGACCTCTGAGGAGACATCCATATCAGGCTCTTATCAGCATGCACTTCCTGACTTCCACATCAGCATCTACCTTTGGTGACTGCACATGGGATGGATACTCAGGTGGAAAGGTCTTCAGACGGCCCCTCCTTCAGTTTTTGTCCCTCGCTTTGTCTCCATATTTGCTCCCTTGAGTATTTTGTTGCTCCTTCTAAGAAGGACCGAATCACCCCCACTTGGTCTTCATTCTTTATGGACTTCATGTGACCTGTGAGTTGCATCTTGGGCATTTCAAGGTTCTGGGCTAATATCCAATAATCAGTGAGTGAATACCATGTGTGTTCTTTTGTGATTGGCTTACCTCACTCAGGATGATAATTTCTAGTTCCATCCATTTACCTAGGAACCTCTCAAATTCATTGTTTTTAATAGCTGAGTAATACTCCATTGTGTAAATATACCACATTTTTTTAATCCATTCCTCAGTTGAAGGACATCTGGGTTCTTTCCAGCTCCTGGCTATTATAAATAAGGCTGCTATGAACATAGTTGAGCATATGTCCTTATTATATGTTCGAGCATCTTCTGGGTATATGCCTAACATGGCATTTCTAAACTTTTTCAACATTTCTTCCTTTTTTTTTATACTGGGGACTGCCTTTTTCAAATGGAAAGCCACTGACAGAATCTTGACACTGACCAGATCTTGACAGAACTGGTGTTTAAATTAAGATATTGACAGAATTGATTATTAAATAAAGCTATTGACAGAATTGGTTGTTAAATAAAGATATTGACAGTATTGCATATTACAGAACTGATTTTAAATAAAGATATTTACAGAATTGGTTTTAAAATAAAGATATTGACAGAATTGGTTTTTAAATGAAGTTATCGACAGAATTGGTTTTTAAATAAAGATATTGACAGAACTGTTTATTAAATAAAGATATTGACAGAACTGTTTATTAAATAAAGATATTGACAGAATTGATTATTTCAAAATTGATTATTAAATAACGAGATTGACAGAATTTGATTTTAAATAAAGATATTGAGAGAATTGGTGTTTAAATAAAGTTGTTGACAGAACTGGTTTTTAAATAAAGATATTGACAGAATACGTTATTACATAATTCGTTATTAAATAAAGATATTGACAGAATTGGTTTTTAAAAAAGATATTGATAGAACTATTTATTAAAATATTGTCAGAATTGGTTATTAAATAAAGATATTGACAGAATTGGTTTTTAAACAAAGATATTGACAGAGTTGTTGTTTAAATTAAGATATTGACAGAATTGGATATTAAATAAAGCTATTGACAGAATTGGTTGTTAAATAAATATATTGACAGAATTGGTTATTAGAAAATTGATTATTAAATAACGGTAATGACAGAATAGGTTTTTAAATAAAGATATTGACAGAATTGGTTTTTAAATAAAGATATT
>NW_021621278.1:9419-10921 GCF_004785775.1 Grammomys surdaster
AAGATATTGACAGAATTGGTTTTTAAATAAAGATATTGACAGAATTGTTTTTTAAATAAAGATATTGACAGAACTGTTTATTAAATAAAGATATTGACAGAACTGTTTATTAAACAAAAATATAGACAGAATTTGTTATTAAATAAAGATATTGACAGAATTATTTATAGAAAAGATATAGAGAGAATTGGTTATGAAATAAAGATATTGACAGACAGAATTGGTTATTATATACAGATATTGACAGAGCTGGTTATTAAGTAAAGATATTCACAGAATTGGTTTTTAAATAAAGATATTGACAGAATTGTGTTTTAAATAAAATATTGACAGAATTGGTTTTTAACAAAGATATTGACAGAATCAGTTATTAAAGATACTGACAGTATTGTTTATTAAATAAAGACATTTACAGAATTGGTTTTAAAATAAAGATATTGACAGAATTGGTTTTTAAATAAAAATATCGACAAAATTCGTTTTTAAATAAAGATATTGACAGAATTGGTTATTTCCAAATTGATTATTAAATAACGAGATTGACAAAATTGGATTTTAAATAGAGATATTGAGAGAATTGGTGTTTAAATAAAGATGTTGACAGAACTGGTTTTTAAATAAAGATATTGATTGAACTATTTATTAAAGATATTGTCAGAATTGGTTATTAAATAAAGATATTGACAGAATTGGTTTTTAAACAAAGATATTGACAGAGCTGTTGTTTAAATTAAGATATTGACAGAATTGGATATTAAATAAAGCTATCGACAGAACTGGTTGTTAAATAAAGATATTGACAGAACTGGTTATTACAAAATTGATTATTAAATAATGGTAATAACAGAATTGGATTTTTAAATAAAGATATTGACAGAATTGGTTTTTAAATAAAGATATTGACAGAACTGTTTATTAAATAAAGAAATTGACAGATCTGTTTATTAAACAAAAATATAGACAGAATTTGTTATTAAATAAAGATATTGACAGAGTTGGTTATTAAAGTATTGATTATTAAATAGAGATATTTACAAAATTGGTTTTAAAATAAAGACATTGACAGAACTGCTTATTACAGAATTGATTATTAAATAAAGATATTGACAGAATTGGATTTTAAATAAAGATATTGAGAGAATTGGTGTTTAAATAAAGATGTTGACAGAATTGGTTTTTAAATAAAGATATTGACAGAAATGTTTATTAAATAAAGATATTGTCAGAATTGATTATTAAATAAAGATATTGACAGAATTGGTTATCAAATTAAGATATTGACAGAATTGGTGTTTAAATAAAGATATTGATAGAATTGGTTATTAAATAAATCTATTGAAAGAATTGTTTGTTAAAGAAAGATATTGACAGAATTGGTTATTACAGAACTGATTTTAAATAAAGATATTTACAGAATTGGTTTTAAAATAAAACATTGACAGAACTGCTTATTACAGAATTGATTATTAAACAAAGATTTTGACAGAATTGGTTATTAAATA
>NW_021621279.1:0-9500 GCF_004785775.1 Grammomys surdaster
CTTCTCTTCTCTTCTCTTCTCTTCTCTTCTCTTCTCTTCTCTTCTCTCTTCTTTCTTTTCCTTTCAGCACCCATTCCTGAGTCCAGGACCCACATAGTTAACCACTATCCAACAAAGTCAGGATACAAAATTTTGAGGCCAACTGCTACTTGGTTCAAGTTCATAGTTATATAAAATTTATCAGGCACACCGATCTTCAGAACCGTGAGCCTATGTACTATCATGCACATAATACACACATGTACAACACGGAGACATGGAACACTGTAATTCTAAACTCACTCTGGCTTACTATGCAGCACACTACAGCATTCCCATACATACCCATGTCCAGGGAACATCCAGCCTCACCTCCCAAGAGTCACACCTTATCTATATACATACTACAGAACTCTCCTGAAAACAGGGCTGGCATCTGCAATCCCTACACAACCGCTCACCCTCAGAGCACACTTCCCAAGTCCCCAATAGAAACAAAGATCACGGGGGACACCTTAAGCTAATAGAGATGATGTGAATTTAAAATAGCTTATCCCAGTCTGGAAATAAAATATCTTTAAGTTCTCCAAGGAACTAGTCCAACAGAGAATACCTCTAGACCCATAGAGCAAATGAAATGAATCCTTTCCAGAGACCAGTATCCAGCTGGCCCACTCCATAATAGCAGTGTAAGTGAACTGGTATGGACTTCATTGGACCACAGAAGGTTCTCCAAAGAGATTCAGAAGCAAAACCCCAAGTAGGTGTCCATGTGGTTTATCCATGGGAAATGAACCAGTGTTTTCAGTTATTAGAAAAAGAGTTAACATAAACTTTCCCTGAAATATTTGAGTATATTGCTTGCATAAGAAATAAGAGTAAATATACACTCTATATGACTAACCGCATCACTGCCCGCTCCTACCCACCGAAGTGCCACTTCCACCATGGATGTAAGACTTGTGCTTTCTCCTCAGCCGTTCCTCTTCAGCTCTTGCTCCCAGCAGAGCTGAGGCTCACCAAGGAATACCACGTCACCGAAAAGCCTTACTGGAGTGGATGAAAATTCCTCAGCAGAGTACATGGGAGATCTATAGACAAAGACCTGAACGGAGCTGTGGGGTGTATAGGGTGAGAGATAAGAAGAGCATCTACCAGCCTTATTTCTGTTGCTATGCAACAGTGTGAGCGAGACTACCATGTCTTCTAGGACTTGGTTTCCAGATCCCTTAAACTGCCTTCAGAGGCCTTCCAGACAGAATGGCCACAGGTCTAGCAAATGCCATCAAAAAAGCATTCAGCACTCAGTAACTAAGATAAGGAGACACCACGCCAAAAATCAAAATGGGTAAGAAAAGGGTGGCAGCATCCAAGTGTTCACCAATTTATGATGCCATGGAAAAGACCAAACTCAATTCTGGCCTTATCACTAACTAGGCACTGCACTAATCTCAAGCCTGGTGCTGGCCAGGGCCTGAGAAAATACGACTAGAAGGGGGGGAGCGGGGAGGTCCCCAGGGCCTGTGAATAACCCCACTGCAGAAGTGAGCACAAGGACATCTCAATAAATTCCAGTAGAAGCCAGTTACATAAATCTATATGCATCAGTCAATCCCATGCTGGTTTTAAATCATCTCCCAGAGACTGGCATACACTTCAGGGAGGACTGAGGACATCTTACGCATTGCTCTCACATTGCCGAAAGATACATGAATGGCTTTAGTGAGCTCCTAAGAACAAGCAAATTAAATACTCTGAAGACAGTAGGTGAAAGACTTGACAGAGGCCTGTATGCTCTATAGCTACAGAGAGCAGACTGAAAGCCATACGATGCTCACGGCCTTGGGCAAGCTCCTTACATCCTCTATGCCTGCTTCCTTGCACAAAGAGCTAGCTAGCTGTAAGCAGTGTAGAAATGAACTCATGCATACAGATGTTATGATAAATACAGCACCCCTCTGTAAGATCCAGCTAACTCTCTGAGATGGTCTCCAACATCCCAGCTAGCTTCCAAAGCATATCAATACACCTGCTTTATGCAGTGCCAGGGATGAAACCCAAGGCTTCATATTAGGCAAGCACTCTACCAACTGAGCAACATACACACACTCCTTTTCCAGCTAACTTTCTGACTCAAGATAATCATGTTAGTTTTGCAGTCCCTCAAGTGCAGTCAGCTTTTGAAATCTGTTTCAGGTGAAGGTCAAAAGGTCCTTTCAGGACATTGGCTTGAAAAATCCTGTCATGAAGAACAGGCACCAGCTTGAACACCTAGACCCTCCCAAGGTTTCTCAAATATCTGCAAGCATGAATGAATAGAATCCAGCACACAATACATGCATAAGCATAGCCACACAAATTCTGAATTCTAGAGCTACAGGTCTGAATTAATGGATACTTTTAAACCAACAGTATGGCCTAGACGACTATTGTAAAATCCATGAGTCCTCCTATTCTTTCAGGAGCCATTTCAAGGGTCTGAAGTCTTACCTGAGCTCAAAGAAGAGAAACCACTGACATGTACCAAAATTAAATGAGGCATAGCTTCATACTTACACGCACGCACACACACGCGCGCACACACACAATGTGTGCCCCTATGAGAACAAGAATTATTCCATTAAGAGAAAAACTTGGAGCATAAAACCCTCCATTTACAAGACATTTTTAAACCCCAAACTTGAAAAGGCTATGTTATCAGAAGGCTGGGATAGCCCAGAGTCTCCAGCACCCAGTGGTTTTCAGGACTCTTCCTGCTGTGAAAGTTGAATGCCTATCTGGGAAGCACAGTGGTTCCCACTCCAAAATTCCCTCCACCCCAACACCTCCAAGCAAACAGGAGCAGCTTGGAATCCAGAGACTCTGGGTGGTTACAGCCTCCTCTGCTCCCAGGTCAGAGTCTACCCAGCTGAAGTCCAGTGAGAAAGTCAGCATGAGAAATAGGTCACAGCACAACCCCAAGGCACAGAGCACTGAGGAATGCATTTGCTTTTTGTATTCATTTCCCTAGGGAACTGATTATGTTTTTTTATTTTAAAGTGGGCCCTTTGATGTGCACTCCTAAATCACAAGAATGGGTGCACACACCACTTTTCATAAATATGCTATGTATGCCTAAGACTAAGTATGCTCCAAGCCATAAGACTGTGTCCTATATGTGGCCACTAGGTCAAACTAGCATTTATTGTTTGATATACTGATGATTGGGGCAGAATATGTTCAATTTTCCCATTATAAAATTTCCCTTTTACAAACTCCACTACCATCACCATCCTCTGTGTGTGTGTGTGTGTGTGTGTGTGTGTGTGTGTGTGTCCACATGTGTGTGTGTACATGGATATAGCCATACAAAGAACAAAGAAGTTCAGAATTACTCTCCATTGCAGACGGTCAATGTAGTCTATGGGAGACCTTTAATTTCATCAGCAGCTTAGGTGGAACGCTGGGTGTGATTCCCAACTTACTCTGAAATTTTAATTAATGAATTAATTAATTTGGGATTGTATGTGTGTATGATTGTGAGGTGGTGGTGTGTGCATGTGTGCAGCTCCCTCAAGGTAAATTTTATCACTGAGCTAAGCTAATAGCAAGAAAATTCCAGAGATCCTCTGCCTGCTTGCTGGGTTCCAGGTTGCCCATAGCCACACCTGGCTTTTGGACAGAGATACTGGGGATTTGAACATGGGTCCTCATGCTTGCATAGCAAGCGCATTTACCTGTTATACCATCTCCCTTGGCCGCAAACCTACTAGGAAAGTACATGTTTATAATTCATTTGTTAAAAAGAGAGAGATTTTCAACTTCCTAGCTTTCAAGGGAACTGCACAGGAAGGAGGCACTTAATACACTTAGCCAAGTGGCCAGTTCTGAGGATGCCAGTTGCTGAAAAAATGGCCCATGTCCTGCAGCTGTTTCCTAGGACAGTGACATCCCTCAGTGTCAATCCTGTAGCAGGATGGGCTCGGGGAGGGGAGGGTTAGCAGAAAGTTTATCCGAGGGCTTTCTTTGGGTTGGGTAAGACAATCATCCTGCCCGTGTCTTATTGAGAATGTTACAATCCATGTCAATGGAACACTTCATCTCCTCCACTTCACCATCCAGTGAGGCTGCTCCCCTGAAATGTATTTCCCTTTGCTGCTCATGTGAGGGTCAGGTTGAAACAAGATGCACCAAAATGCAAGCTCTAAGATTGGGCACACTAAGCAAGAATTAGCATCCACACCACGGACAACTTTTTAAAAATTGCCTTTAGGGTGGTGAGAGAGGGAGAGAAGAATGGAGGGAAGGAGGGAGGGAGGAAGGGAAAGAGGGAGGGAGGGAGGGGGAAAGGGAGAGAGAGAGAGAGCCTTCATTTCAGCAGCAGCTCCCATTCCACCATGATATTCCCCAACATCCCTGTTGGGTGAGCTAATTGTACATCCTAGGGAAAAGTCACAATTTTCTTTTCTGGCTTCTGAACACTGAAATTGACACCTGAGAGTTGTTCTGTCCTCAAAATATCAGTTGAAGAGCAAAAAAATTATAACCCCAAAGGCAGAATTAAGCCTGACAGAGAAACTGCCAAGCAGAAGAAGGTTCTTCGAAAACCTCAAGGGTTAGGCAGTCAAGAATTCACATTTTCTTTTTTCTTAGACAAGCAAAACAGCAGTTACCCCAGGGAAACAGCCCTTGGAAAAACAATTCTTGAGACAGTTTACACACGTCCAAGTTTACCTGTCTCAGATGACTGTAGGAAGCTGATAGAATATGTGTATAAGGGGTGGGTGGGGGCAGGTCTAGACAGGGCCTAGCTCAGACCAGCTGAGTACTCTTGTGTCTTGCCAAGCTAGTCTATGTCTTTCTTGAGAATTTGATCAAGGAACCAACAGCCTAAATCCTGGCTTCAGAAGCCAACCTCTGGAAGAACCAACTGTACAGTTTGCCAAACCCCCAAGAAACATTTTTACAAGTGGTGCTCATACCAACATCTTATTTCCTGCCACCTCGTTGAATGCTCTGAATGGGAAATGCCCCTCCTAGGCCTGTGTCTGAATACTTGGTCCTCGGATGCTGTACTATTGGGAGGGAATGTGAAACCTTGAGTACCTGGGGCCATACTAGAGGAAGTGAATCCCCTCAGCTTTCTGATCCACTGAGATGGAAACAAGATACGTCCATCCCCTCACTGCCACAGACTCACCTGTAGCCACGCCTTCCCACCAGGATGGACTATGCCTCTTTATTTCCCTAAGTCGATTCCTGTCTGGCATTTGTCATAGCGATAACAAGAGTAAGAATCACATCTTTCCTGAACAATATAAGAGAAGGTGGGCATGGCAGCACACACTTGTAGCCCCCATGGAGGGATGCTGGGTCTAAGTCCAGCATGAAATCCAGGGTAGCCTGGTGTACATTGCAAAGCCCTGTCCCATAAATAAATAAATAAATAAATAAATAAATAAATAACAAATAGAATAAAAGTAAACTAAAGGGAGATGAGGAGAGATGGCAGCCACTGATAAGCCCTATTCTCTTTGATCCTTCACAGCCAGCCACCATTTGTCAAAGATCAAAGTGCCATCAGTCATATCTGTCATTAGTCATGCTGGATCTACTAGAGGCTCTAACGTACATCACGGCCATGCTTTAATTTCCTCAAGTCCCATGACAGAAGTCCATCTCAGGGAAAGAGCAGGGGTGGGGGTACAGTCTGTCAGCCACAGAAACAACCCTTCTCATCCTCTGACCTTCTAAGTTGTAGCTTAAGGACTTTTGCTCCAAGCAATGTACATGACATGTGTGCCATCGCTGCATGAGAGAGACAAATGAATAGCACTCTAAAAAGAGAGAGATGCTGAAGGCTCTAATCAGAAGGCTCTCTCTTCCACTGCAGCCAACAACACAAATTGTTTAAGCCTTCATGATAAGATGTGCATACATGTGAGTGTACACACACAGGCACACAGACACGCACACACGTGCGCACAAACATCACTCACTTAGGACTTTAACAAACTTCAAGGGGGTAAATGTAAATCCCAGGCTTTTCAAAAAGCAGGGAGATGAATATACAGACACTGTTGCCCTTAGGTAGGAGCAATTTATGAATACAAGCCCAGAGAAGACAGAATTCTACAACAGTAAGGATTCCACAGGAAGCAGAGCCAGGCCAATCTCTGTGAGATCAAGGCCAGCCTGGTCAACATAGTAAGTTCCAGGCCAACTAGGTCACAGTGTGACTCTGTACCAAGGTTAATGCCTGGGTATCTCACATCTCTGCTTTCAAATGGCATCTGCACTCACATGCATGTACCTACATATATACTCATAATTTAAAATAATTTAAAAATTTGGAGAGTAATTAAAGCAAGCCTTCATCATGGCACCACCCACATTCATCTATAAAGGGAAGAGCAAACCAGAGTCAGCAATTCACTGTCAGCAATTCACCGTCCTCCACTCAGCAAAGAGGCAGGCTGTCAAGGTCAAGGTTGGGCTGATTTATTGTGTCTTCCTCATCTCCCACTAATGATTCAAATGAAAAGGCGCAGAAGGTGAAGTCCCTGAGCATTTCATCTATGAGTCGTGAAGGATGTGGGTTAAAATAAGGGCGTGAACAGTAACAAAAAAAAATCAACATGGCCTGACCCAAATCTTCTCTTGACTTGGAGCCATAAATATTACTGAGATTTTTACTAATATATATTAAGAAATAGTTAACCACCTCCAGCCAAAGGCACTGAGCAGGCCAACTCCTAGTTGTGGAGTCACGGCTACCCCATGATGTAAACCAGCAATGCATTATGGCTTACAGATAAAATGTTCCTCTGGGCAACTAGAGGTAGATCCCAGGAGGAAGTAGTTGAACAGTGGGGGAAGGGTTGATACCTCTGAAGGTTATCCTGGATTTCAAGTTCCACTCTACCTCTCTGCTTCCAGGTCAACCGCAGAAAGACTTTGTCCCTTCTACAGTACACTGTAGCCATGATGCTTGACTGTAGCACACAGGGCCAAGGCACCATGGACTGACCCTCCAAAACAGTGAGCCAAAATAAGTATTTCCATGAGGTCCTTTCTTTCAGGGATTTGATCACAGAAGGCATGACGCAGACTAATCCACAGGGCCAGAAGGAAAGGTTGGTTCTAAAGTTCTAGCTCTGCAATGTACTGTGGGTTCTAGATCCCAAATTCATTCAAGTCTGTAACCTGCAGATACACGATCTTGGCCAAGGCACAGAGCCACTTAGAATCTCAGATTCTCCATCTGGAGAAATGAGAATAATGGGAGCAACGACCTCTTAGGACCACCAGGAAACGTAAGTTATTCTATGCCCAGTCACACTTGGCAATCCATATGGTTATCTAAATGGTAAATCTTAACTAACACAATTTATCACCCCAGCATGGGTGATAACTCATGAAATAAGGAGCCCTGAAGAACTCTGCATGACTTACAAACAGCTCAACAGGCCACAGTTTCCCTCTCCACAGAAGTCCTTATTTACTGCTTATATAACCTTAGGGGAGGGGCTTTATGAATTTCAGGGACTTCCTGAAACTTGTAAGTTGTTTACTAAATGAGCTTGTTATTTTGTTTTGAAGAAAGGCTTTCATCCTATTGGCTAGGCTGTACTTGACCATGTAAACCAAGCTGACCAGATATCCCTGCATCTGTCTTACATATGCTGAGATCAAAGGTGTGCATGTTACCATACCCAGCTACTTTCTGATTTTTCCACCAAAAAAAAAAAAAAGTGTTTTAGTTCACAGGAACTTGCTACACAACCCTTCTCCATGCATGATTTGGCAAGGACATGTGCAAATAAATGCATGGTAAATAAACACACACACGAACACACTCCCAAAGTAAATAAATCTGTACCTTAAAAGTAAAAAAGAAACATACGTACTCATTAATTGTATTCACTCATCTTCAATGAAGGAAATGAGGAGATTTCCTCACCAGGAAAGAATAGGGGGTTCTCAGCAATGTTTTCCAATCTTTAACATCACACTGACATCAAACTGACAGAAATACCGTTACTCAGATGCCCCCTTTCCCCCTTCAAACTCAAACCTGCAACTTTGTAATAAAGCTTGGGACAAAGTTTATCAAAACACAAGTCTCTATCATTTATTTGCTTGAAATGTAATTGCATAGAAAACCTATATGAACTCTTAGAAAAAACTGTTTCAAAACAAAAATACAATCTTTCTGCCATTAAAACGGGATGGAAGACATAGCCGCCACGGAGTCTGCATGGTATCCAGCACATGGCTATGGTTTTGACCTATCACCAGCCTCCCAGAACTTCTGTCCAATTAAGCTGCGTAGGCCGAGGCTGACAATATCTAAAGCAGAGACACACCAGGGCTTCAACCATGAAAGAAAAGCCATGTGATGAGACTCTTGGGTCTGCGCAGCTGTCTAGAAGCAAATGTGTGCCCAAAGACAAAGTCAAAAGGCCTGATATAATGAAGTGACTACCAATACATAGAGTGAATTCCTTCCCTTGTCTGCCAGACAATTTTTGTCTTATTTGTAGTCGAAACAAATCTCCAGTGAAGTTCAGAATTCTTCATGCAGAACAACACAATCCAAAAATCCACATAAAACAGAAGGGAAGGGAACATGTCTTCTGTATGGGAGAGGGCAGAAATCCATAGGGCTCCAGAGCCACTCTGGTGGCACCAGCCCTGTCAATAAAACCGAGTGTTCCCAGCATTCTTTTGGTGTTGCCCAATCCTCCATCAATAAAGGATTTCACACAAGCTGAAACACGAAGGCAAGAAGAGATTTCACTCAGACAAGTTTCCACAACTCTGAAACTCACATCTCCATCCTCAAAAAGAGAGTTGTATCAGATCATCTGAGGTGTCACAATCAAATGAGCTGCATTTGAGAATTTCTCTTCAGACCTGATTGACAACTCCTTAAAATCAGGACCACAACATCACCCTGGGGCTCTCCTTCTCTACCCAAGATCTTTTTGTGTGCACAGGAAGACAGAGGTCTCTCTCAGGCTTTGTCTGTCTCTATCGCCTCAGAGATGAGATTATAAACATGTGTCATGACACAGAGCTTTCTGTGTTTGCTCTGGGTATCAAAAAAGGTCCACAGTCTTGCATGGTGAGCACTATAGCAATCAAGCTATCTTCTCAGCTCTTCCCCAGGAAGCTTGTTTTAAAAAAGAATATGAAGGCATGTATAGAAGGGGCATGGTATCCAACACAGTACACACACACACAACACATGCACAAGTATAGGTGCTTGACAAAGCAATGCCAACCATTCTGTGAGATTATTTTAGACTTCATAACCTATCCACTGGAAATTCTTATTCACATGAGTCTGACATGAAAACATGTTTAAAACCAAATAATAAACAAAAATCCTACCATGCACACAAAGCAGGTAAAACGAAAATAAATGACAATCCCAAGTGCAGCATGCTTGAGTCCTCTGCTGCACTGCTCACAAAGTCCCCAGCAGCCTGTGGAACACCAACGTGATGGATGTTTTATATAAATAGTATTGCACC
>NW_021621280.1:0-8648 GCF_004785775.1 Grammomys surdaster
AAGTCCCTGAAGAAAGAAATCGAAGAAGATCTCAGAAGATGGAAAGAAAGCATTTTATTGATAGACGAAGTTTCCACACATTGCAAAAAAGTTTCCCTGTACAATATATTTTGTCCTTATTATGGTATTTTTTTGAGACAAGGTTTATGTCGTATTGCCTGTATACTTGAAGAACTCAGTATAGAGATCAGGCTGGTCTTGAACTCACAGAAATCTTTCTGTCTTCATGTCCCAAGTGCTGGGATTAAAAGCGAGTACCTCCTACAGAGAAACCCTGTCTCAAAAAACCAAAAAAAAAAAAAAAAAAAAAAAGTGAGTACCTCCATATATGGCATCATTATTAAATTTTGGATATTGAACAAGATGTTTCTTATGGCTTTTTCTAGGGGATAGAGAAATGGCTTAGTGGTTAAAAGCACTGGCTGCTCTTCCAGAGAACATTGGTTCAATTCCTGCTCCCTGTGCCCTGGACTACTTGCTAATCAACCCTACCTGCCCTTGGAGGTTGGAGATGAGGTGGCTTGGAGTCAAGGACAGATACTCCCGGAGCAGGTGAGAAACTCCGAAGCAAGCTCTTCTGAAGTTGCTGCAAGTTTCTTTAATACCCTCCATTCGTGCCCCATTGGTTCCAAGAAACCATCTCTTCTAAACAGCAGTTCCTGATTGACTGGCATTGTCTACATCAGTCATCCTTGATCTCTCAGGTAGTCTTCAATCCGGTCCCCCTTCAGGAGATGCCTTTGTGGGTATGCAGCCCCTAGTGTTTACACAGGGGTGGCTACCTCCTTTTCTCCAACATTTCCACCCTTTCATTTTTTGGTTTTGACAGCCTAGTGGGAGTCAGGGTGTCATTGTCTCAACATTGGTGATCCCATCACGGAGAATTCCCAGTATAGTCACTGCTATTCCTCCTATAAATTCCCAACACATACATAGCAGCTCATAACTGCCTGTAAGTTCAGCTATAGGGAATTTGACATCCTCTTCTGGCTTCAATAGTCAGTAGGCATGCAAATAGTGTATGGACATGTATGCAGCCAAAATACCCATACACACTTAATTTAAAAAAATACAGCTTTTCACACAGTTACCTTTGCAAAATTTTATTTAATATAAACTCTATTATACTCTTCTAACATTTAAACCTTCTGAAAAGGCCTTCACACATCCCTTATCTTTAGGTTTACATTATGTATACTGTTGTGATTGGTAAGCAGAGAGTACAAGATAAATGCTATGTCATTTTATTTACAACAGTATTGTTCTCTCCATTATTAATTTTCTGCTGGGCTCTATGAGTTGAGTAATTAGGAAACGATTCACTGCATTCCTTACATAAGCAATGTCTTTCTTTAGTATGAACTCTGCAATGTGTTCTAAGATTTGAAAGTTGGATAAAGGATTTGTCATAGTCTTTGCAAGACTTCTTTCCAGTATGAATTTTTCTGTCATGTTTTAAAATATGAACTCTCAGTAAAAGATTTGCCACATTCCTTACAGAAGTGATGTCTTACTCCAGTATGAACTCTCCGATGTTTTCTCAGATTTGAATACTGGGTAAAGAATTTGTCAGTCTTTGCATTTGTAACTTTTCTCTCCAGAATGAATTTTCTGATATTCTCCAAGAATTGAGCACTTAGAAAACGACTTTTCACATTCGTTGCATTCATAAGGTTTCTCTCCAGTATGAACTCTGTGATGTCTTCTAAGATGTGAATCCTGGGTAAAGGCTTTGTCACATTCTGTACATTTGTAAGGTTTCTCTCCAGTATGAATTCTGGAATGTGTTTTAAGATGTGATAATTCAAGAAAGGATTTATCACATTCTTTGCATTTGTGTAGCTTCTCTAGAGAGTGAATCTTCTGGTGCCTTCTAAATGATGAATAGTGTTTACATGTTCTGTCACATTCATTGCATTTGTAAAGCTTTTCTCCAGAATGTCTTTTGTCAGTATGCATTTTCTGATGGCTTTTAAGGGCTGATAGCTGAGGAAATGACTTTCCACATTCTTTGCATTTGTAAGGCTTTTCCCCAGTATGAAGTCTTTGATGTGTTTTAAGACTTGAGCACTGGGTAAAGAATTTTTCACAAGTGTTGCACTTGTAGGGTTTCTGTCCAGTATGAATTCGCTGATGTTTTGTGAGAGTTGACTTCACAGTAAAGGATTTGCCACATTCCATACATCTGTAAGGTTTCTCTCCAGTATGAAGTCTTTGATGTATTTTAAGATGTGTTTGCTGGTTAAAAGATTTGTCACAAAGGTTGCACTTGTAGTTTTTCTTTCCAGTATGAATTTTCTTGTGTACAGTGAGGCTTGAGGTGGTTCTGAAGAATTTCCCACATTCCCCACACTGTCTTGGTTTCTCTACAATGTAGATTGTTTGTTTCAAAAGACTGTATGGTGAACCAAAAATGTCATCATATTCTTCTTGTTTGTGCTTTTTCTTTGATGTGTAGAGTCTCTGTTCTTTACCAATGTTGGACCACAAATTTAAAGATTCCTCACAGTCTTCAGATTTGCATGACTCTTCTCCATTGTGCATACTTTTAAGTCTATCTGGGTTTGATGAATCAACAGAGGCATCCCTGTTACTACTGCATCTGTAGTTATTAGAGGGTTCTACAGTGTTACTTGTTTTATAACATGTACAGTGGGAGGGTTAAAATGAAGCACTTTGCCAAACTCATTACACTGACAAGACACTTTTTTAGCCTTTAGGTGTTTTTGGACAGTATCATGGATGCAATTCTTTGAAAATAGGTACAAGTCAGATTAATTGGACTTGTTCCATGAGTAAACATTTGACAAATAACTGTCTATGATCTATCTCTCTTAAGATAACTTGATAAACAATTACTCAGAATAAAAGTCACAGTAGACTACCCTTTTCTCTGACTAAAATTAAATGGATTCATCCAAAACCAGTGACAGCCTTTAAGGGAGATGAAGCATATAATTGAAGAAATAACAGTTAGCTTTTGGATGGAGTTTATTAACTGATTATATTTAGAGTACATGTCTCTATGTTTAAACATCATTTTCTCAGATAAAGGTTATGTAGAGTTTAATTTAATTCCATTTTCATAGCATTTTGTTAATGAAAAAAAAGAGCACTGTTAAGAAGACAGAATTCCTTTTAACATTAAATGTTACTTAAAAGCATGAAAGGTAGTTTTTTTCTTTTAGAAAAAAAAACAACAAAAAATACACAACAACAACAAAAGAAATCACTTTAGGCCTTCAGAAGGAAAGGATGGAAAGAAAATATTTTGCCAGGTATACAAGGCTCTAGATCTTTTGAGACTCGAATTGTTTAAGTAGGAACTGGGAAGAGTAGAGAGAAGTATAGGCAAGATACATTGTATGAGAAAGGAATTCATTTCAATAAAATGAAAAACGAAATAAAATGATATGTGTGGAAATATTATAAGCTAATGAGTTCCTAAGTGCATCTTGAAGCCTAAAGGAAGGGTACATGACACCTGTAAATGAAAAATGGAAAGAAAAAAAGCCAAGTATGATGAAAAAGTCCTTTCCTACTACCAAGCTTTCCTGTGTCTTCTGTTGTTTCCAAGACAGCTTAACAGAGTATACAACACATTCAGTCAGTACATACAGTGAACGAGTTAGCAATTATATAACCAAAATATTCTCACCCACAGAGATGAGGTTGGTGTAATTCTCCAACATCACATTCTTGTACAAAGCTCTCTGAACAGAGAACAGGCATTCCCATTCCTCCTTGGAGAAGTCTACTGCCACATCCCAGTCAACAGCCCCTGAAAGAAAAAGGTATAGTTCTGCCATGTGATGCCAGGGACAGTGTTTTTCAGGATACAAGGAGACTTAAGAAAATTAGGGATGTAGATGAGCAGAGACAATAATTTAAAAAGATAATTGCCAACATAGTTACATTCCACAATAAATGTTCTAGCTTTGAAAACAGGATGACACAATAGTCTCATAAGTATGTCCATGAAACAGGGCATACACGTACAGTCTGGACACAGTTATCTATTCTTTGTTTATGTCCCATAGGATCACAGTGTATATGTCTCAGAGGGAAATTTTGACGAGGAAAAGTGGTTTTAAATGCTGTACTTGTAGTTAATATAGATTAAAACTTTATTAAAAATCAGAAACATAAAAACTTAGAGAATGTAGTGAATACCCTTCAAGGTATGGATGGGCAAGAACTTACTGAATAGAAAGAACACCAACAGTATATGAACCAACCCCAAGTATCAACAGACGGAATGACATGAATATAAAGTTTCTGTCCACCAAAGGAAACAATCAGCAGGGCAAACAGACACTCATAAAATGGGAGAGAATCTGTACCAGAGGCACTCTGGATAGGGACTCATATCTAGAATTTACCAAGAGTTACAGACATTAAATATCAAGGAAATAAAACTGCCAATTAGCAAATGGATAAAGAACCTGAACAGATACTTTGGAAATGCAGAAAGATAAATGGCCAATACATATTACAAAAGGTGATCATGATCCCTGAAATACCATCAAAGAGATGGAAATTCAAACTACTTTGAAATAGAGCCTCATCCCAGGGAGGAGGGCTGTCGTCATCCAGTCTGATAAAAAATGTTAGAGAGGATGTGGACAGATGAAACCTTATTCACTGTATGTCTGTGTTTCTCTCTCTCTCTCTCTCTCTCTCTCTCTCTCTCTCTCTCTCTCTCTGTATTGCAAATTAATACAGCCATTATGAAAATAAGTTTGAAAATTTTTGTAAAACTGAAGATAGAACTAACATTTGGCATAGCTCTTACATTACTGGATATATACCCTTTATACTCCACACCCCACTCTGGAGATATTTATACCCCATGTTTGCTGCCGTTTTATTCCCCAAAGTACTAGAATCAACATAAATGTCTATTAACAGATAAATGTATTATGTAAATGGTATATATATGTATCTTCAGCTGAAGAGAAAACTGTAATAAAGAATTGCAGAAAAATGGATGGACTTATTGTGTAATATTGAGATTGTCAGAAAGAAGCACTTTTTTTTTTCCGGAACACCCAAGATATAATTCACAGACCACATGAAACTCAAGAAGAAGGAAGACCAAAGTGTGAGTGCTTCAGTCCTTCATAGAAAGGGTAACAAAATACTCACGGAAGCAAATACAGAGACAAAGTATGGAGCAGAGACTGAAGGAAAAGCCATCCAAAGACTGCCCCACCTTGGGATCCATCCTATATATAGTCACCAAACCCAGACACTATTGTGGATGCCAAGAATTGTTTGCTGACACCAGCCTGATATAACTGTCTTCTGAGAGGCTCTGCCAGAGTCTGACAAATACAGAGGTGGATGCTTGCAGCCAACCGTTGGACTGAGCACGGGGTCCTCAATGGAGGAGTTAGAGAAAGGACTGAAGAAGCTGGAAGGGGTTTGCAACACCATAGGAAGAACAATAGTATCAACCAACTAGACCCTCCAGAGCTCCCAGGGACTAAACCACTAACTGAGGAGTACACATGGAGGGACCCATGGCTCCAGCTGCATATGTAGCAGAAGACAGCCTTGTTGGGCATCAACGAGGGGAGAGACCCTTGGTCCTGTGATGGCTCAATGCCCCAGTGTAGGAGAATTCAAGGATGGGGAGGTGGGAGTGGGTGGGTGGGTGGGGGTGGGGGAACACCCTCATAGAAGCAGAAGAGGGGGAGGTCTGGGAACCGGGAAAGGGGATAACATTTTAAATGTAAATAAAGAAAATATCCAATTAAAAAAATCAAGTTAAAAAAATTTCAGAAACATACAATTAAAGCCATTCATTGTCTTAAATCATAACCTTTCGAAAAAAATAATGGCCATGACCTGGGACATATTTCCTGGAGAATCAGGCATTTCCTGTTGTTGCTCTTTTTTGTCTTTCAATAAAAATAAATAGTTGGCTTGCTGCCCTTTCATATAAAGGATTCAAAAAGGAAAAGCAAAGCATAATGAATTTTGTGTGTGTGTGTGTGTGTGTGTGTGTGTGTGTGTTGTGGTGACTCTAATCACTAGAATTTGCAGGCAACCCTAGGCTGCCCTTGTAAATAGGGTTGTTACTCATAGGTTGAGAAACTGTTCTAAGTTCTTTGTCAGTCTACCTAAGGTCATTGTCTTATTGCAGCATAAGATAGAAACTTTTCACTCTCTGGTGTGTAGCTGTGATCATAATTTTTGGTCTTTTATTTATCTGTTCATCAAGATCATTATTAATAAAGACTTTATAATAAAATATTTGATAAACTTTAAAATATCCCATAACCTTATAAACTTAAACACTTTTAAAAAGGCTGTTTTTTTTAAAACATCTAGTTTTAAATTTACTGTAAAACTCCAAAATTTTCTTTAAGCAAGTTTAAAATCTCTCATTGTGTGTTTTGAAATACAAAGTATGTTTTTAAAGGGTGACAACACAGAAAACAAGTATAATTTTTAGAAATCAAAACCAAGTTTTTAGCAATGTGAAAAATTAAGTGTCTCTATGAGTGCATGAAGGTGCAGATTTATTATCTCACTAAACAAGCACTGTTTCAAATACTATCTTTTATAAACCTGGCGTTAAAGACAGGAATTATATACATCTTTTTCCTAATTTAAAAGTATCATTGTAGATACTTGGTTTGCTAACTCTATGTGTTGCTGTCCAGAATGGTTCCAAGCCTGAGTTACGAGTTTTAAGTTGACTTTTTATTACAGATTTTTAAACCATACCCAGTAACTTGAGTAGCTATATCAGCAGTATTAGGCTCAAAGCTGCAGGAGCAAACTTCAAACCTTCAAGACTAATGGCAGTTTATCAATTTTTGTTGCCCTGATTCAGTTGCTTAAAGAAAAAAGGAAAGGAATCCTTGAAATAGGTCAAGACCAAGTCAAGGGGAAAACAGCTGGGAGGTGAACTTTGCCCATTTCCCTGAATATGAATCATAGAATTACAATAAAATTAAATGAAATCACAAATACAAACGAGCAGACAAGGACAGAAGTGCCTAGTGAGGACAACCAACAAGAGGGGGAGATTTCTCAAGGAGGCTTTCCCATACCAGGATGTAGGTGATCTGGTCTGAGTGTCCAGGTTTGGTCTAAATGACATGCTAAGAGTGCCCTCTGGTGGCCATCCAATACTGAAGGTGGACCAGTCCAGAAGCAGAAAGAGTGGAGTTTCCCTGGACTCATGTGGAACCGGTATAGGGACATGTGGACTTTGGAATCTTTGAAATGCTGTTAAAGGGGAGGGGTGTGATCACCAAGTTGGACTGGGAATTCCTCATTTCTAAGGGAAAGGAAGCAAGCAGGGAAAGGCCGGCAATTATGAGAATGCAGAGAATCGGCTGTAGGGGACGGAGGGACCAGAAGACAACAAGGCACACAAATAGGCAGATGGACAAGATGAGAGGTCAAGAAAAGACACAGTCCTACAGTCAAGGGTCCTATCCCGCTTAATTTGGGAAGCCTGGTTTCTGGCTAGGAACCTCCTGGCATAAGAGAGTTGATCCTCCTCTTCCCAAGACATAAGGAGGGTAGTCTTTGCAGCCAAACCTTACTGGCCTTGGGAGGACTCCCTGTTTCTGCTTATGGGGTGGTCTGGATCCTGTTTCTCAATGAGATGGCCCACATCCCAAATGTTACACTGTGTCCCTTGTCCCTTATGTGCCAAGAGGAAAGGGAGTCAATATACCAGCTGGCTTGCGAAACTGCAAAATCTTTTGTTATTCATACCATATAAGTGGAGTTCCTGATCAGTCAAGTCCACCAGACAATGACTTTGGAACCTTGTTTCTTCGGGCAGTCCTAAGCAGGGGTTGAAGTTGGGTTTACAAAGGTAAAAACCACACACCTGTAGGCCAAGTTACAGGTATAATTTTTACCAGTGAGAATTCGGGATTAGAGACTTTCCCAAGTGTTTCATCATTGTCAAATGATATAAAATGTGTTTTTTCCAATCAAATCTGCCTTCTTTCTGTTGTTAGGAATAGTCATGAAAATCTGGGGAACTCTTACTGCTTAGAGGGAGAGTTAGCTTCCAGTAAGTCTCCAGCTCCCCCAGGCCTGAATTTTGTTTGAATTTTGTTTCACTCTATATTTAAAATGGAATCTGAAGTCAAAATGGCAGTACTTAGGAACAGTTCCTTTACCTGTTCCCAAGAAAGAAAAGATACTACCAACAAGCCAACCAGAAACAACATAAAAAAACCAAACCATATGGAATAAAAACCCTGTTAACAAAAAAAATGTAGCCACTCTGGAAATCAAAATGGAGAATCCTCAATTAAATAAACAAGATCTCAAGTTAAATAAATCTAGTACATGCTCCAAAAATTCTACTCCTTGGCATAAGTTTAAAGGGCTCAATATCGTACTCCCCAGATATGTGCTCACCAATGTCCATTGCTGCTATATTCACAATAGGTACAAAATGGAAACAACATAAATGTCCTTTAACTGACAGGTAGAAATATATATATATATACACTATAAAATATTATTCAGTTGTAAAGAATTGGAGTCATGAAACTTGCAGGTAATGGATGGATCTAGAACTGATCATACTGAGTGGAGTAACCTAGACCTAGACAGACAGACATTGCATGTTCTCTCTCATAGGAAGTTCCTACTCCGAATCT
>NW_021621281.1:0-14105 GCF_004785775.1 Grammomys surdaster
CATGGCTCCAGCTGTATATGTAGGGGAGGATGGTTTTGTCTGGCATAGGTGGGAGAGGAAGTCCTTGGTCTAGGGAAGGCTGGATGCCTCAGTGTGGGGGAACTTTGGATGCAGAGGTGGGAGTGGGCGAGTCTGCGGGGCACATCCTCATGGAGGCAGGAGGAGGGAGGATGGGATAGTGGGTTCCTGGGTGGAAGGGAAATGGGGAAAGATCACATCTGAAATGTAAATAAAATATCCAATTGAAAAAAGAAAAATAAATAAAATTTAAAACAAACAAACAAAAAAGAATGAGTTATTGGAAAGAAAGAAAGAAAGAAAGAAAGAAAGAAAGAAAGAAAGAGAGAGAAAGAGAGAAAGAAAGCAAGCAGGTGGGTTGATCGTGAGTGGTTGGGCTTTACCTGAAGCTGGCTGTGAGACTGGAAAGCCCAGAAAGGATACAAGGGAGAGTAGTTCAGCTGTGGAGCACTTGCCTAGCATACATGTCTCTGGCTTGCATCAGGAAAACAAAACAATATTAAAGCTAAAGCAAAATGAATAAACTGGGTAGTTTTTTTGTTTGTTTTGTTTTTTGTTTTTCTTTGTACAACAATCAACTTGTGGGTAAAGAACTTCCGCTGTTGTTAGGACGATATGGTGACCAGGAGGCAGCACAGCTATCAGAGGAGGCAATAGCAGATGATCAGCTCCATGGGACAGGAATGTGTTTATCAGTTGGCAGGCTCGGGAGCCCATTCTAGAAGGAAGCAGGAGGACTCGGATGATTAGCTCCAGTCTGCTGAGTGTCCTCGGAACTCTTATTAACTAATTAATTAATTAATTAAATTTTTTTTGGCAGCTGGGAGTTAGACGTTGCCACAACTTTTCCTTCTGCCTTTTCCTTTTAATTCCATTGTTTTGAGACAGGATTTCACATAGCTCCGGTTGGCTTCAAACTCACAATTTAGCTGAGGAGGACCTTTAATCCCCTTTCAAATATTAGAATTATAAATATGCGTCACCACCCTTGCCTTCAGTGAGGCCTTAGCCGACTTCTTTCCAGTCTTGCTTGAAATCCAGTTCTGAGTCCTGCCAGCAACATTGGGGCAGGTATATGCCCTCTCTTTGGTGACAGTACACAAAGACCGAGTGCGGGGTTCAGGCTGCTTACCCAGGTTCTCACTCCCCTTGCAGATGGCCATATGTCTTCTTCCTCTGTGTACTGTTTTCAAGGTTCTGCTCCGGGGAGCAAGAAGTCCCAGAAATCCCATTCTGTGCAGCCCCCCATGGTCCCTGTAACCTTGACTCCCCACCCCAGCTTGGCTCTGGAGGCACAGCCTCAAATGCCTGCTCAAAGGGGGCCTGGGCCCCTCCCAGCTGTGGTCTGCCAGCTTGCTCTTTCTCTTCATCTCTCTGGTCTAGGATTCCTGGCTGTGCTCCCTGGCTTTGAAATTTGCTTCTGAGTTCTCTGGTTTGGCAACTCATCACATTCCCCTGTAGCTTTGGGGAACCTCTGGATGTTGTTGGTCAGCCCTCTGAGGTGTCGCCTGCTCTGATTTAATGTACCTACTTGGCCCTTTATGAGGAACATTCTCTCTGGTTTGGGCTCTGTCAAATCCTATAGCAAAGCCGGGATCGGAAGTGGCCTTGCAGTGGCCTGTGGTACCCTAGTTCTGACCCCAGCCTTAGTTGACCCTGAGGAAGACACACACACACATACACACACACACACACACACACACACACACACACACACGGCACATCCCATAGCCCTCTCTGATTGTTGAGGAAGGTTCTACTCTCTCTAGCTGTTAAGGATATGGCTGAGAAGAAAACTAAAGGCCCCTGCCCTCAAAGAGTATCTGTGTGGAAGTCACAAACTCTAGCCTATTAACTCCACTGGCAAATGGTTGCCATCAGAATCCATTCTCTAAGTAGTCTTGTGGTGTGTTCTCTATTAGAAGACAAGGACACACAATGAGCAAATGAAGTGAGCCAGGAAGGACAGTAACCCTAAGATCTCAGGTGAAGGCCCAGCTGTTGTGCCCCACGGGCAGTGATGGGATTGACCTGAGCAATTCTTGCCTTTGTTACCTGGTGAGAGAGCCTGCAAGGACCCAGGTAGTCACTGGGGAAGAGTGATCACTTCTGGGTGGGGCTTGCACCTGTGTGACCCTGGAACCCTTTGGAGCTATAAGGTCTTGCTGCCCAGTTTTGGGACTTTACACTGGCAAGTGACTCCTAAGCATACTGAAGTTTGAGAAGTCACTGGGCTGGTGTTTTTCACCAAGTGCAGAGGGGGCTCCACTCCCAGGCTACAATGATAATCTTTGGTGATTTCTTCTTGTCAATGAAGTAGGTGTTTGGGATAGAATACAAGAGCCTTCTGTCCCTGGGAAAGGTCTGTAATCAAACAGCATAGTCATTGCTGTGAAATTACTTTTCCCTTTTCGAAAGAGAAAATCAAAAAAAAAAAAAAGAAAGAGAAAATCGGGGCTGGAGAGATGGCTCAGTGGCTAACAGCACTTGCTGCCCTTGCAGAGAACCCAGTTCAGTTCCCAGCACCTACTCGGCAACGCAGAGCCACCTGTAACTCTAGTTTCAGGGGAACAAGTCATATTCTTCTATCCATAGGTATTGTATACATGTGGTGCACAGGCATGCATGGAGGAACGCATACACAGAAACACACACACACAGACACCCACACAGAGAAAGACAGAGAGTGAAAGAAAGAGAGAAAGAGAGAGAAAGGGAAAGAGAGGGGGGGAGGGAGAGAGAGACCGTAGGAAGAAAATCATTTAAAAGACAACAGTAAAAAATGAATGTAGGAAAATGCAATTCCCAGGCGTTAATTTGACATATAATCCTTTCTGCTTGTTTTTCTATAGCAGAATCTTGCCATGTGGCTTTACTGAACTAATCCATGATTAATTCTCCTGCCTCAGTCTCCAGTGTGCTAGGTATATAGTACCATGTTTTGCTACACATAATCTTTTAAACTGTCCGAATGTCAAAAAATAATATCATATTATTATTATACGCGGCACACTCAGGATCCTTCTGCAGTATAAGCTTTAATGCATCTTGAGAGGGAGAGCATAAGCTTCACAAACGAGGAGGGACCCCAAGGGCCTAAAACCCTTCCCTTATATAGAGAGCTAAGCTCGCCTGGGACGTGGCAGTCTCTGATGGGCTCCTGTTGCCTCAGGCCACATGACGTGTTCCAACTGTCAGATTAATCAAGGTGGGAAAACCTTCCAGCGCATGCGCACAGACTTGTTAATGGCAATGATGTGATAAGGATAGCTTCCCACATCTGCCCCCTTTTTATTTAAAAGTGACCCTAAGAAGAGGCCATAGAAAAGTGAGAGAGTTCAGGCCGTGCAGACACAAACCAATCAAAAGGAGAGAGGTCTAGATTTTCTCCTCCTCAATAAGTGAGGCAGGCCCGTGTCTCTACACTCACTTCAGGGTGCAATGGGAACTCGAGGCCTCCCGAGCTTAACGAGTGTGAGAACAACCATATCACAGTCCTCAAGGTGCAATGGGAACCCGAGCCCATCTTGAGTCTGGATTTGGTTCCTGGGACAGATAGAGAGAAAGAATTAGGGAAGCCAAAATGCCCAACTCTTGTGCAATGGAGAAAAACTCCCAGAGGTGCCAGGGACATTTGGCAGGGGGAGGAGATGGTATTACAGATTATGGCCTTGTCTTAACAGGTCTTTGGGGTGATTGTTAATCATGGCTATCCAGTCCCTTAGTCCAGTGCTACAAGTGCCTGGGCAATCACCACCTTATCCTGTTGTCACTGTGACCTGAGCTTGCAAAGGAGCCGCAACATGAGCGTCAGCCCACAGCAGAGCAAGGCTCCGAAAAGACCCACCCCACCCATTCTTTAAAATAAGAAAATATTGAAGAGATCCAGGTAGACAGTCCTTTGGTCAGGGACAAATCAAGTCTGGTAGAATTCACTTCTATAATCGCAAAGTGTAACTTCCGAAGCGTCTCTTCAAACTCTACAGTCCAATTCTGTAATAAAAACTGAGATAAAGTTTTAGAAAAATTTGCTGCTCTAGTATAATTTTCATATTGAATAGAGGTAACACAAAGTCCCGCCATTTTTTGTTCGCAGCCCAATTGGGCTAATTGCCACAACATGTCAATCTGTTCCTGAACGAGGTCAATGCGTTGATTCACTAGCATTAATCTTCCCAGGATTTGTGAGTTGGCAGAGACCTGTTCATCTAGTGCTGACGTGACCGAGGCAGACAGATGATTAATAGTGTCTACTGTCTGTACTGAAGAGGAAAGGGCCAAAGCAGAGGTGGTAACTGCGCCAGCCACAGCTGTTGTGGCAATGATGGCAGCTATAATGGCAGAGATACCAAAATCTCTCTTCACTCTAAAAGTGCTTAAACTATTAGGCGCCTCAACCGGCACAGATACAAATCTAGGTAGCCAAATTACCAAAGCAAAAGGAAAGGCAGTAGCATTCCAACAAAGTCTATAAAAACAAATTTTAGGAATACATCGTAGGGTATCTTTCCAAATAGTACTATCATTACTAACAAGCCAGATAAAAGGGGGCCAAACACATACTGGTGTGGGTTTAAAGGCCAACTCCCTAAAAGGAGAATAAGAAATGACTGAGGTCGTCCAGGAAACACTTCTTGACCCTGCCCGTCCTTTCCAATCGTATTTTAACTGTCCTTTGGCAGCCTTGCCTCCACTAATCATAACCATGGAAGATAAATCTGTGCAGCTTCTGTTAATGCCACAAAGAAGCCATTGATCAAAGGGATTAGCAACCATGCTGTGGACTGGTTATAAATTTGGATATGCTGACTGGTTTTATTAGGGGAGGAAATGATCATAAAACATAGGCTCCCCTTCAAAACATAACTATTGTTAGTTTCCACAGAGTCTTATTGGTCGCAAAAAAGCATGGAAACACCTGAGCATTATGCATCACTGGCATAGGAATAGGGAATGTATTCATTATGACCCATCTCTGAACCCCCAAAATACTAGGAACCCAGAGATGGAGGATCCACAGCATCACTGGGCTGTTGGTCGCTGGCAGCATCTTGGTCCGGTTCTCCGACCTTCCTTGTTAATCTCTCTGGGATCCAAAATGGGCTTTCTTCATTCTGTGGGAAAACACAAACAGCTCCCCTGGATCTTATCAAAATAGGATCCGGTCCTTTCCATTTATTAGCCAGAACATCTTTCCATTTCACTAGATCCTTTGGTCGATCAGGTTCTGCGAAGTGGCGGTCAGCCGCTGTGCGACCATGATCATCTAAATTTAAAAAATTGAGAGTAAAGAACGCCATAGATATGGCTACTCTGGGAACTGGGGGAAGGATGTCTTTCATTCCCCCTTTCTGTTTTAATAGATAAGTCTTCAAAGTACGATGTGCACGTTCGACAATGCCTTGTCCTTGTGGATTATAAGGTAGACCTGTCAGATGAGTAACCCCCATCTGCCTGCAAAACTGGGAAAACTTTTTGGACACATAAGCTGGTCCATTATCTGTTTTTAGAATCTTAGGTTGGCCCCAAGCACTCCATGCCTCAAGACAGTGTTGAATTACGTGGGAAGCTTTTTCCCCCGTCAATGGTGTAGCTGACAGAACTCCAGAACAGGTATCAATGGAGACATGTAGATATTGTGACTTCCCAAAAGAAGGTATGTGAGTCACATCCATTTGCCAAATTTGTAACGGCTGTATGCCCCTGGGATTAATTCCCACATGAGGGATTGATAAGAATTCACAGCAATTCTGGCATTGCACAACAATATCTCTTGCCTCTTTTCTGGTGATAGAAAAACGGCATCGTAGAGTCTCTGCCGTTACATGAAAAGTATTATGAAAATTCTTTGCCAGATCTAAGGGGGACAATAGGACCATAGCCATCACCCTTGTGGCCCTGTCTGCTAGCTCGTTGCCTCTGCTCATAGGTCAGGGGAGTCCAGAATGAACCCGAATATGTGTAATAAACACTGGGGCTCTCCTTTGTAACAAAGCTTGTTGAATTTTCAAAAAGATGTCATGTACGGGGCTAGAAGATTTAATAACCCCCGCTACTTCGAGGAGATTCACTGCATTCACCACATAAGCAGAGTCAGAAACAATGTTAAGGGGACCTGGAAAAATCTCAAGAACCTCTAATACGACCATGCATTCAACCACTTGAGGAGATGTCATAGCATAATGTTTGGATACCACCTTGTCATCCACCACGTATGCCCCTATGCCAGTGGCAGATCCGTCAGTATAGACGACAAGCCCTCCTTTGATGGGGCCTGTAGAAGTAACTCTAGGAAATACAAGGGACTGTCTCGATGCAAATTCTAATATGGGATGTTTAGGATAATGATTATCAAATTTTCCCAGAAAGGTAGACACTAATATTGCCCAATCATCAGAAGAAGCGGCTAAAATTTGTATTTGGACAGCTGTATAAGGCACAAAAAGGGTGGCTGGCTCAATTCCAAAATGAGTAATGGCTGCCTTAACACCCCTACATGCAAGTTGTGCAACTGCCCCTGGATACCAATCAATTCTTTTGTTTGGGGATATATTAGGGTGAATCCATAATAGGGGTCCCTGTTGTCACAAAACAGCCGTCGGTAGACTCGCTGTTTTTAAAATACATAGAGCAAAAGGTAAAGAGGGATCAATACGCTGAAGTTGTGCATCCTGTAATGCATCTTCGACTAATTGCAAAGCCTGACGGGCCGCAGGGGTAAAACTTCTGGGTGAAGAAATATGTGGGTCCCCTTCAAGAATGGCGAACAGAGGCTTAAGTTCTACTGTGGGGATATTTAAAAATGGCCTGATCCAATTTATATCTCCCAGCAGTTTTTGGAAAGCATTAAGGGTGCGGAGGCAATCTCTGTGGATCTCAACCTTTTGAGGACGTATACAAGTGGGAAAGATAGATGTTCCTAGAAATTCTCCCGTACTAAACAGTTGCACCTTTTCTGTAGCTATTTGTAAACCCCATCGCCCTAACAGGTATGATAACTGTGGATAAACCCTCTTCAGAGTCTGAACCTCTTTATGGGCAATCAAAATATCATCCATATAATGAAGAATAAGAATGGCAGGAAATTGTTGTTGTAAAGGCTCTAAAGCAGCTCGCACAAAAGTCTGGCAGATGGTGGGGCTATTAGCCATGCCCTGAGGCAAAACCTTCCATTGAAAACGTTTATCTGGGCCAGCATGATTAATAGCAGGCAGTGTAAAGGCAAACCGAGGTCTATCTTGAACACACAGTGGAATGGAAAAAAAGCAGTCTTTAATGTCCACTATGAGAAGAGACCAGTCTTTTGGAAGAGCAGAAAGGACGGGGAGCCCTCTCTGCACTTGGCCCAGCAAATTCATCTGTTCATTAATTGCCTGGAGGTCGTGTAACAACCGCCATTTCCCAGATTTCTTCTTGATTGCAAAAATGGGTGTATTCCAAGGCGAAGTAGAAACTTCAATATGGCCAAGGGTCATCTGTTCTTTTATTAATTCTGTGATGGCCTCTAATTTTTCAGAGGATAGTGGCCATTGAGGAACCCACACCGGATCCTCTGTTTTCCAAGGTATGGGCAGGAATCCCTCAACGGCCCCTAGGAAAAACCCAGACCTTTTCTATCTTGTTTGTTGGAGGGTGAAATAAGTTTGACCCTTCCTTGGCTAAACCTGCCCAAACCACTTCCTTGTTCGTATCCCATTCTTGTCATCATTGCTTTAGCCTGTGAGGAATACGAGGTGATATGGGGTGACTCTATAGGATATTCATTGGACAGGGTGAAGCCCATACCTTGTAAAATATCTCTTCCCCAAAGATTAACAGGAAGAGGGAGCACATAAGGAATAAATCTTCCTTTCCTACCATCAGGTGCCTCCCAATACAAAGCAGTAGAACTGATGGTAGGACTAGATTGATACCCTAGCCCCTGTAGGGAATGGGAGGACTCAGTAACAGGCCATGTCTTGGGCCACCATTGTGTGGATATAATACTTTTGTCCGCTCCGGTATCCATAATTCCCTCAAAGCTTTTTCCCTGTACCTTTAGGATTAATTTGGGTCTTTCATTTAATGATATCATCAGATAAGCAGAATCATTTCCTGAGGAGCCAATCTGTCTTGTGTCTGTTTCTGTCTCATCTTCCATACCTGGCATAAGCAATAATTGGGCAATACGATCACCCTTGCTGATGGAGAACACTCCTTTTGGGCTAGAGGCCAAGACTTGCAATTCAGTAGAATGTTGAGTGTCTACTATGCCTGGCAAGACTATCAAGCCCTTTAGTGTAAGTGATGCTCGGCCCAATATAAGTCCCAGGGCCCCAGGGGTTAACATTACAGGTTCAACTGGGACTGGCTGGACTCCCATCTGAGGGATTAATAGGAAATCGGAGGCGGCGCGCAGGTCCAATTGGCACGGTCGCCCTGGGGGGACTCTGATCGTTCTCTCTCCTGAACTTCCTGGGTTTTGGTCCAACGGATCCCGTATCTTTGAGGGCCCTGGGACCGAGGGCCCGCCATTCCGTTTTTTTTGTCATCTAAAGGAGGGAGAAGCCGGCCCTTCATGTCTCTAATGGAACGGCATGAACTGGCCTTATGGTATCCTTTGCCACATCTGTCACAGAGCGAGGGAACACCTGGTTTCCTGTTAGCCGTGGGGCAATCTCTCTTAAAATGACCAGGCTTGCCACACCTATAACAGACCTTAAGATTAGTTTTATCAACTGGGTGTCTCTGTGACTGGAGAATGGCTGCCGCCAATCCGGTGTTAGTAAGGGGTCCACCAAGCTCGCGACAAAACCGCAGCCAGTCTTGTAACCCCTTATGTTTTCGTGGGGCAATGGCTGCACGACATTCTTGTGTGGCTTGTTCAAAGATTAATTGTTGAATCAGAGGCTCCATCGGACTAGTATCTCCAAAAATACGCCCCGCAGCCTCTGTCATTCTAGCCACATAGTCTGAGAAAGATTCTTGAGGCCCCTGAACTATCCTGGTAAGTTGTGTGTTGCCCTCTCCTTTCTTGGAGAGTGCCTTCCATGCCTTAATGGCTGTAGCTGCAACCTGAGCGTAGGCTCCCCAGTGGTAATGGGTTTGGTCTGCAGCATAGGCTCCCTGGCCTGTCAACAAGTCCATTGTCCATTCCCTCGGTTCAGGAGTGAGAGCGACAGCGTTGGCGTGAGCCTGTATTTGTGCGGCTTCGTACCATAACGCCTTCCATTCCATGTATTGACCCATGCTGGGAAGGGCTGCTTGAACAATCACTTGCCAATCTGCGGGAGTTAAGGCATTGCTGGCAAGTCTATCTAATTGTACCAAAGTAAAATTGGCGTTGGGCCCATATTTACGAACTGATTTGGCCAATTCTTTTAGTTGAGTAAAGTCTACAGGAGCGAACACTCGCCCTCCATTTTCTGTTTCAAAAACAGGGAAAGCTGTCCTGAGCTTCTTCCTGACTTTCTCTGAGAGCAGGGAATATCCCGAGTGAGGAGCGTATGGGGGAGGAGGAATTGAGGGGGCCGAGGGAACCGTTTTCTTAGGGGGCTTCCTCAGAGGCTTTCTGATTCTACGCTCATCAGGATGGTATCTCTCTGCCTCGTACTCTGCTGCTTCCTCGTCTAACTCCGCCTCCTCTGTAGAATCTAATGACTCCTCACTGGAGTCCCCAGAGGAACTCTCTGCACTGTCGATAGTCAGTGCCTCTAGGTTGGGGTAAAGCGAGCTTTTCCCGTTAGGGGGTATCTCTCCTTTTTTAGGAGGGTTCTTTTCTTCAGCTGAAGGGTGTTCCTTTTCCTTTTGTTTTGGTACCTTTTTCCTACGCGCGCCCATCCTCTCACTGCGTTCGGTTTCTGACATGCTATCCTGAACATCTTCTAGCATAGCCTGTCCTTTCCTTATGGCTATCTTACAGTTTTCATCTTGTAGGCAGTTCTTAATAAGTTTCCAGATCGCAACTGTGCCGTTACTCAAATCGTTGTCATCGCGGTGCCTTTCTAAGTCCTTTCCCAGTTTATTCCAAGAGGGGAGAGCCAAAGACCCAGAGACGGCAAACCAGGGGGCAACGCGATCCACCTCTTTTATGAAGTTCCTCAAAGTCCTGTTAGCAATTTTAATATCCCGCTGTTTGAGTACGGCCTCCAAAGTAGTGATTACTGACTGTGATGAACCCATGACGGCCGCGGCTTATCTACGTCCGCCTTAGTACCATCTCAAAAGTGAAAGTAACAGCGGCCCAGCCCGCGGCTTATCTACGTCCGACTAACGGCCGGGGAGTCAAGAGGAACTTTGTCCCACCTTTATCTACAGGAGGGAAAAAGAGACAAGACCAGTGTCACTGGCTATTTACTTCAGACTACTTTGCCACTAACAATGGCCACCGCGAAGACAGAGCAAAACAAGCACCATGAAAATGACAGCCAAGCACAACCCGAATATTTCAGGAATAGACATACCTCTCCGAACTCACCCCTGCAGTTCTGAATCCTCCTCTATCGAGGGGTCCTTTAAGGTGCTGACGATGGCAAGGTCCAGTGTCCGGGGTTTCTGGCACCAGTTGTCCCGCGCAACCTCCCGCCAGCAGGAAAGACGCGGCACACTCAGGATCCTTCTGCAGTATAAGCTTTAATGCATCTTGAGAGGGAGAGCATAAGCTTCACAAACGAGGAGGGACCCCAAGGGCCTAAAACCCTTCCCTTATATAGAGAGCTAAGCTCGCCTGGGACGTGGCAGTCTCTGATGGGCTCCTGTTGCCTCAGGCCACATGACATGTTCCAACTGTCAGATTAATCAAGGCGGGAAAACCTTCCAGCGCAGGCGCACAGACTTGTTAATGGCAATGATGTGATAAGGATAGCTTCCCACACTTTTTATTGACAGATGAAACTTCCATACATTGCACAAGAGATTACCTCTACAAAAGGGGGCAACAATATAGTTAGACTACTTCCTGCTGATTAGGGGCAACTATGATCTTTGCCATCAGGATATCTAATTTCTTCTCCCCTTCCCTCCTCTCCCCTCCCCTCTCCTCTCCTCTCTTCTGCCTTCTCTTGTATTTGTGCAAGACCAGTTGACAAACCACAACAACAGCAACTAACAGCATCCAACCACCAACCAGCCACGCACCTATAAGGGCCCTAGCATTCATATATCCTCTGAAAGCCCCCAAACTTCAAATGTCACACACTTGAAAAAACTGTCTGCAGCTGGCAAAATCACACTCCTGCTAGAGCATGAGGCTAATCAGTCAGCTGCCGTGGACAATCTGAACTTCCCCATATCCCATAACTGGGATTAAACAAAGCACATCCTTACAATATTTCTGTGTTTTTAAAGAGACCACAGTTCTCACTACAGGTCCCCATCAGCTGCCTGGGCAGGTGACTTGGCTGAGGGTGCTTTCTCTCACAGTGGAGAACACCAAGCTGCAGAACTTTCTGTTTATGGGGTGGCTACCCAAGACCAGTGAGGAAAGGGGGTTAGTTTGTACTTTCCAGTAGGTGAAGGGAAGACAGCAAATCAGAGAGACCCATTGGGGCTGACCAGAATCTAGATCCCTGGCCTAGAAGTCTGACCTTCAGTGGAACTTCTGCTCTGCATCACGCATGACTGGCCCCCATCCTCCTAGCTTTGCTGGTCTTCCGTCTCTGGGGTGTGTTCCCACTGCCTGCTGAGGGGTAAGGGCTGGGTCTGGGGCTAACTAGTATTTCTAGAGTATCTGGCCAGAAGGACATGGTAGTTAGTATATGCCTGTGGTCTGTTACTTGGGAGTTTAGGGAGTAGCCTGGGCAACAGAATGAGGCTACATTGCCTGCCTCTTTTTAAAGAGGGATATCCACAACCATCAGGGAGGGGGCAGTGACAAGGCTGGTGGTGTTCACTGTGTAGATGAGACAGCTGATTCTGATGGTGTGGACCTATAATTTCAGCTACTCTGGAGGCTAAGGCAGGATTGCAAGTTCAAAGTCTTCCTGGGCAATTTACTGAGACTCTATCTCAAGAAGTAAAAAGAGAGCCTGGCAGTGGTGGCTTGTGCTTTTAATCTCAGCACTTGGGAGGCAGAGGCAGGCAGACCAGTTCAAGGCTAGCCTGGTCTCCAGAGCAAGTTCCAAGACAGCCAGGACTACACAGAGAAATGAAACCAAACTAGACCAACCAAACAAACAAAAAGGCTCAGAGAGGCCACAGAGCTTATAGTAAGCTGACTTTTGAGGTCAGGGCAGTGTCTGGTGGATCCTTCTTAGGCGGGACAGGAGCCCCAGGCTGGTTCTAGATGCTCAAGTCCTCACTGTGCACCAGGCACAGGCAAGTTGGGAGGCACAGCATCTCGTGGAGCCTGAGTGGGCATGTGTTTCTGCAGATAACCTCCAGCTGTACAGCACAGCCACCAGATGCTGCCATTCCTCTAGGACATTAATAGAGTCACTCTTTCGCTAGTCAAGAGGAGAGAGAGCTCAAGGCCCCTCCTAGGGAAGAGACCCAAGAAAGCTGAGCTTCAGCTGGTCTCTGTCTGTAAGTCTTGGTGTCACTGGTGCCCTTCCTTCCAGGTTAGGATGTCAAAGGCTGTTAACAGCCAGAAGCTCCAAGTCAGACTTCTCAATTCAAACTCCACTATGTCCCAAGGGTCTCTGCCTGGGGTTTCTCCTATGAGACTCTTCCCTGGTGGAGGTGGAGCCCTGCCTTGGCAAAGGGTCACACAGTTCCCAGCAGGGACTGAGACAGAGCCAGGTCAGGCTGCCCTTTGTATGAGTATGGCTGGCCCTGCATACATCCACAGGGCAGACAGGTCTTTTGGGAGGTAAACTCCATACTGTGAACAGACCTCAGTGTAGGGGCCACACAGAGTCTTATTCTGTTCCCTCCTGCCACTTCTCAAACCAAATCCACTGTGCACACTTGGCTGGGTGTAGGGAATCTAGCCCCAGGCCCTACATGAGAGTTGGAGAGAATGGCTTACCCTACCGGGGTTCTTTGGGCTTAAGTTCTGGCTTAATTTGTTCCTGGTTAGTTTTATCCATCAGCAGAGCAGTACCAAAGAACTTCTTGTGTGACACAGCCTCGCCAAAACCAACAGACAAATCACAGAGAAAACAGGAAACATATTACAGAGTAATTTTTATAATATACAAAGAGTACCTATAAATCAGTAAGAAAAACATCACCATGGAAAACATCAGAACAAAGGCTTTGAATAGCCTTCTCTAATCAGAAGAAATTCCAGTGGCCCATAAATATATGAAAAATACTCCATCTCAATTAAAAGTACAAATTAAAACATGAGGTGATCTTCTGCTTGTCAAATTGTCAACACTTGGGCTGGGTGTAGTGTCACAGCGCATAGTCCCCGTGTCTCCAGAGGCTGATCCAGAAAGGTCACCTGAGCCTAGGAGTTCGGGGCCTATCTGGGCAATGGAGACACATTGTCTTTTTAAAGGAAGAAAGGATGGAAGGAGGAAAGGAAAAAGAAAGGATAGACAGACAACAACAGAAAAAAACCCTACCCAGTCTATGCTGGATGGACTAGGCCACATAGACTATACTCACAAGAATGTATTAAATATTTATATAATTCCTTTTTTGCACTTTGTCTAGTGCCCAAATCCTTGACCTCACTAAGGAGAAGGGAGCTAGAAGCCTGCAGATCACTGTCCTGAGACCTCAAAACTGAGGTGGGCATGAGATGACCATGCACCTATGCAGAGGGGCCACCTACTTCTGCAACCTTCCGCAGTTTAGTGAAGAGACCAGCCAAATGAGTTAGCTGAGAGCTGTGTGTTGAATGAGCACCCTAAAAGGATACTTCTGAGGAAGTATTCTTAGAACTCCTCAGAGTTTCCTTCCCAGAGTGGAACCGGGTGAACCGCCAACATCTGTTCACCAATCGGTTCCCAATATTGACACCTTAATTATCGCCATTCTTTGACTGACCCTGATGGGCTAAGTCAACTCTGTTGACAAGAGCTCTCCTGAGACATCAGGGCGAACACCCCACGAGTACCAACTCAGAGTCAGGCATACGGTTCGTGGAAATCAGAAAGGCCGCTACTGCCAAAAAAAGCAATCTCCATGTGGCAACCCAAACAGCCTGGGGTGGAGAT
>NW_021621282.1:0-5927 GCF_004785775.1 Grammomys surdaster
AAAATCTCACAAAAATTTTCTTTCTTCTCTAATGATACCATTAGTGTCCATGATTTGACTTATTCATCTATGAGATTAATAATTTTTCTACCATTTGTTTGTCTGCTACTACTGTTATTCTTTTGATGTCAGAACAATTCCTTCAAATGTAATCACTTAAATACCTTTAAATAAGGGTATACCCTTAATATACTTAAATTAGTTAAATACACTAGAAGCAGTAGAATTCAGAGTCAATCTGGTTTGAAAATTAGTAACTGCTATTTCTTCTCAAATATCATTTCTGCTTCATTTTTGATGACCCTATGTATCAGTTATGATTCCTTTAATCTTGGGTGAAACCTTCCAGACTTCAACTATAATGTCACCATTAAGAAACATGTCATCATATACTCTGGTAATTTCACATTTTTTATAAATGTGGGAAAGGCTTGTTTCTTTTATGTTTTATTTTTAAAGTGTTCAAATGGTCTAGGATTCTGAGCTACAAAAGTAAGAAAATCTGCTTATTTCTTTATCTATAAATACTTAGATAAGATCAAACCAACTTCAATATAAATGAAAGTTATAAGAAAGAAACGAGTGGGAAAAGGTGAATATGAAAAAAATCTTCTTTAATACTCAAGAAATTTGTAAATAGGGAAATCTCTTAACAAAAATATTGTCTGTAAGCATACAGATTAAAGTATTGATTCTCCTCAGAACCAAAATGCATAGCTGGTACATATATTAAAGACCTGGTAAAGAGCTGAAACAAGCAAAGCCTGGAGCTCAATACCAACCGATCTAGTCAAATCAGTGAGCTCTCTTTTCGATAGCAAGGAAGAAATGGAAACATAGAATGGAGAGTGACTGGGGAAGACATATAACTTCAAATTATGTCTTCAAATGAATGGGCAGCCATGTGCATCTAAGTGCAACCTGCATCAATATAAACACATAAAACACTCACAAACACACAAACACACAGATACACACACACAAACACACAGGGTGAGATAGAGAGAGAGAGAAAGGGAAACAGAGAGAGAGAATGTCAATTCAAGCACTAAGGAACTCATAATCTTACCATTTACACCATGATCAATCATGAAATTTTTTCTCTTACACTTCTAATTAAATATTTTAACTTTATTGCATATTTGGCTTTTTGTTTCAGGTACTGATTATGTTAATTCTTCCATTCCTTATTCAATTTGCTTATAAATACCTGAACTCTACATCCAAAATGAGAAAATGGCAACTTCTCATTCCACTGTCTTCTGAGCTTAAAAAGAAATAATTTTAGTTATCAACTGAATTTTCTTAGAAAAACTCTACAAGCTGAGCTCTGCTCAGCAAATTATTCTCTGTAAGCAGAATAAATTGATCATTTTATTTTAATGCTTTATACTGTGTAAAATATAATGGTATAGGTTTACCATTACCCAAACATCACTCTCTGACGTTTGTCAGCAGAAGAACTTCTCTTGGTTTCAAAGAAGGGACAAGTACTATACATTCCACTGGCTAATGTCTGACATTAAATTGTACTTCTGGTCAGTTCTGGATGTATAAAAATAGACAGAAAAAAGCTGGTAGGCATCCCAGAAGGGGGCCATAGTGATGAAGCTCTGTTCCCTGTTTACTGCTACAGTTGGTCTCATGAATGTGAAAACCATGTTATTTCATAGAGGATGTGTTTTGAGCTCCTTTTCTTTAGTAATAAGCATTCAGAGATAAGAGACTGTTGACAAAAGATAAAAAGTATGTAACAGATGGCAGAGTTCTGGCAGAGAAACCAGAATCTACACAGAGTGAGTATCCTACTGAAGACATTATTCCTTGATGTTTTCCCACATTAAGGTTTCAGGACACCAGTGTGTCCAGAGTAGAAGCACCTCATTTGCATTGCAACCTAGTCACTAAACCATTTTAATTATCTAATTTAATATATCACCATTTTTCATTTATGCTTTTTTTCAAGAAATTCACAGGTATCAATAAGCAGAATAGACACAGTGTAGAAACATCAATAATATATAAATTCGGCCTTCACTGCTATGCCACCTTAAAATCTGGAGGATGAAGAGAGATTGTCAAATACCCTAGATATGACATAAAATCTTGTAAGCACCACATAAATCTAAGCATGTAGATTCTTTCTAAGATGACCTTAAGAATGATCAAGTTGGTAGATAGGCTGGAGAAATACATGTATGTTTCATGTTTCTTCCCTCCTATATTTTTGGGGAAAAATAAACTTGAGCCTCTGAACTTGTTAGGATTCTGTCTAAACTCCACCTCCACAGTTATCTGGCAACATCCAGGTATGCTCCGCCCCACAGTTACCTGGCTACAACTAAGTAGACCTGTCCACTATAAAAGTGGCTGCTTGCCCCTCCTCTCTCTCTTACTCTCTTACTATCTTGCCTCTAGCTTCTCTCTGTCCCCTCGCCCTTCCCCCTTCCCTCCCCCCCTTTCCACGTGGTCATGGCCAGCCTATACTTCTCTCCTCTCTCTCTCCTCTTTCTCTAACATCTTCTCCCTTTTCTCTCCCCATGTTTGCCCTCGGCCATGAATAAACCCCCTCTCGTTTGGAACCATTTGGTCTGGTGTTGTCTGTTCTAAGCTGTACTCCAAAGTCTAACAGAACTGGCTGGGGGCATGCTATAATGCTGTCTAACTGTCTTTTTTTTTTTTTAATCCTCACTCCTGCTCTGAAGAAACTGTTGACTGACTGGGCTGGCCTGGTCAGATGGCACCAAACATAGGGATCCAGTAAGTGGAGTAAAGTGAAGGACACTGTGGGAACTGGAAGTGCACACAGAGGAAAATTTAGGCCAGTGGTAAATAGGACAAGGTAATGGTAATGTGTTTTGTGTATGTGTTCAGAGTTATGCTAAAATCTAGAGAAGTGAAGGTAATTCTCATAGATGCTTTTAGTCTTTGGACCTTGATTAGAAATAGTTTACACCTTAGACATGAAAGAGAATGGGTTTGAAAAAGCAGTTCTCCCTGCCTATCAGGGGATTCTTTCGTGAAAGAGAAGGAAAATGAATGTAAGCTATTCAGAGCTCTCCTAGGAACAAGTGAAGGTCAGGAGACATCCTGCCTCCTCTCTGGATCCTACTGGAGAAATCATTAGTTCTGGTTCTGGGTCCTTTGGGTAGGATATCTGGGTCTATTTCGTGGGACATCTAGATCTATTTCCTCTCTATTTTTTGCCCTGGTGTACCAATCTGCCTGTGTCTTTCAGTTTATCTTTGTGGTTTTGTTTTGCTGTTTGAATATTCTGTGTTTCATGTTCAAAAGAAAAAAAGAATGGTTAAAACAATCTGCTGGTTGTTCCGCCCTTAATTTAATTTTAACTAGTTTCAAAAAAGAAAAAAGGAAAAGAAATAACTAAAAATAAAAAGCAGTTTCAATTGGCCTTTGCAGTCCTGAACCTGTAGCTAGGAGTCTAGCACAGTTGGAGAAGCCCTGACAGGGCCTCATTGTCTGTAAAAGCCTCTCATAAAGGAGCCAGCACTTTTTTCGCTTCTATGGTAAAGGAGCTGATGGTTGTTTCGCCTAGAAAAATCTCTGTGACTGTGATCATTGGGTTCAGCAGGTGACAAGGGGCTCTTCTCTTGAAATTGCTGCTAGAAAATTTCTGAATTTTGTGTTTTTTAAATAAGTAAACGTGTGTAGAAACTTCATTTTTGTTTCTGACTGGTTTTAAAAGTATTAATATGTTCTGCATGTCTTGGTTATTGATTATTGGCTTACTAATTATTGGATATGATTAAAATTTTGCAACATTAGTAACAGAGAGTTGACTTAAAACTAGTAACTCAAAGTTGGAGTCACTCAGAAGAGCAACACGTGGCATGAACAGATCCAGGAAAACAGATCTCTTAAGATAGATGTAAACAAGGTAATATTTTATGTAATTCTTATCCTAGAAACCAGATACATAAAAGATAGGATTTAGAGCAGTGTGTCTTTGGTGAAGTATTGGAAGCTGCATCATCTTGTGTTCCTGTGTAGGAATTGGCAGTCAAACTGTATAGCATGGGGGTGATGCACTTGGTATTGATTTTGGAGAAACTGGATTGTAGGAGGTTGAGTTTTACTTTCCAAAGTTGTGGCTGTGATCTAGTGTTACAAGGGACACTTGAAGATTGTGTTAAACTGCCAGTGTTCCATTGGCTGCCGTTTGCAGTTGGATCAAAGGCTCACAATTTTAACTCACACATATTTGTAGTGAAGAAAAAATTAAGCAGGTGGAGATAGTTACAGGGTTTTCTGCTAAGCTTTGATGAGGCTATGGAACTTGTGGAGGCATGGCAGTCTAGCTTGCCTACTACAACTGTCATTCCAGGAAAGGCTTGTGAAATTATTATAAATTTGGAGGATTTTTTAAGATTATTTACATGCTGATGATTGTAAAAGTTTTGGGTTAAATGAGCTTGCTTGTAATTTTGAATTGCCCATGAAGCTATGTCACTGGAAAGTTTTGTCTTGAGGAATGGCTTATACCCTTACATTATAGAAAAAAATTGTTACTGCTTCACTACAAGTAGTTAGGACTTTGCATCTTTCAGTGTATATTATTAATTACATAAATATTTTATTAGCTGAACCCTCTGAAGTAGTTTTACCACAAGCCTTTACTCTTATACAACGAGCTTTAAAATTTTGGGGAGAGCTTGTTACTCCAGAAAAGATTCAAAGGCAATATGTTTTTTAATATTTGGGACCTCAGTTATATCCTAAGCAGGTTGTGGCACAGAAATTTCCAATAAGAAATGATAGTTAGGGCTGGAGAGATGGCTCAGTGTTAAGAGCACTGACTGCTCATCCAGAAGTCCTGAGTTCAATTTCCAGAAACCACATGGTGCCTCACAACCAACTGTAATGAGATCTAGGGTCCCCTTCTGGCTTCCAGGTATACATGCAGTTTAAAGGTTTTCAAAGTTTGTTAGAAGATACTAATTGGCCAAGACCTCATCTTAAGCTTACCATAGGAGAACTTAAACCTCTGTTTGATATCCTCAAGGAAGATGCAAATCCTAATTCCCCTTGACAATTAACTGATGAGGGAACACATAGCTTTGTAGAAAGTAGAGGAAGCTATTAGTCAACAACAGACACATTATATATACTATGATCAATTGTTGGCTGTTTGCATTATTACTACTCGTGAGCCCACAGTAGTTCTTTGTTTGGCAAAAGAAACCGTTAATGTGGATTCACATTTCTTCATCTCAAAGTAAAGTTTTATCACCCTATTATGAAGCTGTTGCTGTGCTAATACAAAATTGTAGGATAAAATCAAGAAAGTGTTTTGGGAAGGAACTTGATGAAATGTTTATTCCTTATTCCAAACATCAATTAGATTGGTTGTTGCAAAATACTGATATTTGACTTACTGCATGTGCAAATTTTTAAAGCAAAATTGATAATCATTGTCCAAAAGACAAGTTGTTACAGTTTGCCTCTATGGTGCTTTTGTATTTCCTGTAAATTTATGCATGCAGTATATAGAAAGTATGCTTACTGTATTTACAGATAGCTCATCTAATGGGAAGGTAGCATGTGAGATTGGATCACATGCTTATTCTCTTGAGTTCCCTCCACACACTTGAGCAAAATTAATTGAACTATGTGCTGTAGCCACTGTTTTTGAAATGTTGCAAAATGAATACTGATATATGTTGCAATTTGGATACTGATATAGACAATATACAGCTTATGGTTTGCAATCACTTGAAACTGTTCATTTTTAGATACTGCTAATTATTATTTTGAAATTATTTATGCAAATACTACTCAATTTAAGAGAATGAACTGTTCCTTAACTTTGTATGACATTTGAGAGCCCATACTGGACTGCATGGACACTTTAGTGAGGGAATTGCCACAGCAGATTTGATTATCAGGAAGGTTATAGTCATTGAACA
>NW_021621283.1:0-13520 GCF_004785775.1 Grammomys surdaster
TCATGTGTTGTGCTGCTACAAGTGAGTCTCCATGGCCTCATCACTCTTATTACCTGAAAAGTGAGTCAGGTAAATCCTCAGGCCCCATCACTCTACACAGATTCCCTGGACCTTAATTGAAACACAGACACAAACACACACACACACACACACACACACACACACGCTCAGACAATCATAATATCAAATAAATACAGTGATGTGGCATTATCTCAGATTATAATGAACACAAATTGAGAAAAACATGATGACTTTCAGCAAATCCAGTCACACTGAAAGGCAGCATGCAGACAGAACCAGGACCTTCCAGCTATTGACAGGACTAAATGAACCTAAAGCATCTCTAGGAAGTTGCAAATATGATTTTCCATAAACGGAGAGCAGATAGCATCTCCCATAAAGCAACACCAGTCCAGGCTTCTTAAAACGCATGATGAGAGCTCACCAATTACTACTATTATTTCTAGACTGGGATTCATTGCAAGGACTCTGATTTACTTTTGAAGGAATCAAAATAGCCTTTGACCCCATCTCACTCCTATGTGAAATTCAAGTTCTGTATCTAAAATCCTAACAGCAAAATGAATGTGGACATGAGGACAGCCTAGAGTTGTAGCCTCCTATGACATGAGAAGTCTGGCACCAACAGAGAGGACCCAAGATAGTCAGCTGAAAACTGGGCATAATGACTACCTGTTATTCAAATCCCTGTTAGCATAATGTGCCAGGATTCCCCGGAGTTCGTCTCTCTCCTTGTTCATCATCTCAAGATCCCTTTTGAGCTTCTCCAACCTCTTCATTCTCTGCTCTTGCTTACTCATGGTGTAGGCTTGGGATGATTCTTCCCCAACAGACCCTTTAGGTAGATAAACACAAGTAAACTTGTAGTGAAATATGACAGGGAAAGGAGAAACCATGCTTAGTCCCAAACAGAAGCCTGAGGAAGAGAGCATTCTAGAGACACAGTGAATTCCTGAAAGAGCAAGAAAGCTGTCTTCAGGCTGGTCTCCTCACCTATGTCCCTGCTCCCCACCACCATCACTAGACATACAGCTCAGTCCTTACTGCAGACCCACTAACCCTGGAATGCATAAGCTTTCCCAATCAAGAAGAAATTGAGAGCAATGTCAGCTTATATCTGACAATGTAGTCTGTACTGCTCAGCACAAAAAATATTGAACATTAACACAAGCACCAAACATCTCCCACAAGCCACCACCTATCCATGCTTCTTAACTGCATGGAGAGAGATCACACACTACTACATATACCTCAGACTGTGATTGAGCATCATGTGTGTTCAAGCCCAAAATATCTGAGATCTGATACATGACAGGGGAATATCCCTCTCTGTTCTTGGCATCACATATTCATGTAAGCTAAAAGAATCTATTGAGGATGAAATCCTTCAGCACTCTATCTTGAGAGCAAGACTTTGTTATTCTCACAGAACTTCCTCCTGGCATTTTTTGCCACTAAGCAGGAAATTCAGATCTCTCAGCCAAACAACTGCAGGCTCGTCAATTCCTGGATCTCTGCCAAACTAATCACCAGAAATTCTTGACACTGGGTCTGCCATTGAGGAATGTGGAGGCTCCAGATGATAAGCACTTCTTCTGCAAGGACCTGCTTAAGCCTCCCACTTCCAGCAAGCTCCCCCAAGCACAGCCCAGGACTCACTGTGTCTTCCCCAGAGCCATAATCTTCTTCCTGGTTGATGAAATGTCTTCTGCCTAGGTCTGGTCTCTGGTTGTAGTCTATCATCCCTCCGAAATAACCTGCGCAGCATGGACAACATGACTGCTTGTGAACCCAGCAGCTCTGGAGGAATACTCCACAGGCAGTTGGTGTCACCACAACACTGGTGACATCACAGAAGATTCTAGGGTTCTCCTGGAAACAAGAGAATGTCCAGGGAAGTGGCTACTGATGATGTCATTGGGAACTGCCATGGCCTACCTGCTGACCAGATTGCTTCATTTCACCTGTTTCTGAGGTGCCCTTTCTTGAAGTCTCTCTTTTGACTCAGGGGATACCCCTTGGCAACTTCTCCTCTCAAAGCTAGAGATTTATCTCTGCTTCATTACAAGTCAAACATTTTGGATGGGGAGAGTTGGTTAGGGCCTTGGCATGGATAGCTCATCTTTTTTAGGACCTAATGCTCTAGGATCCTTGTTTGAGGGAGATTCTTCTCCAGGATAACTCTCCCACTGTGCTCCAGTCATGTGACACAGTCCAATTCCCCAGGTGATCCTGTTTCCCAGAGGCAAAAATTATTCCCCTGAACCTTTAACTTTATGCTAATTGAATTATATATTCTTATTGTGCACATGCCTTAAGCAGAGACATTGTTTCAATATATTCAGATATGTGTTTGCACAATCCCATCTTTTTTCAATATAAACTCCCTTGTTCTTGGCAATATAGAAAGGAGTTCATGTCCAGGGGGGAATATCAAATTGTACAGTTTATGTGTCTTCTTCAAAAGATAAAATCCCAGTACAACCAGACACAGTAGGCATCTATTAGCAAAGGTCAATAGGACATTGGATTGCTGCTCTGTAGTTCTATTACCTACTAGTTCTCCAATATCTACCTTTCTGAGTTCCAGTTCCAGGGCAGAGGGTGTTGGTGTTTGAGCTATGATCCTGTATTTAAAAGATACTCAAGACTCAGTAGGATGAATAGAAGCTGGAAAGGCCTCACATCCAATGAACCCTCCATTTCAATGGGTCTATAAGCTCAGGAGGGACTGTGTTTGGCAATGTCATCTGTGGCTTCTGCCTTCTTGAGCTAGGTATGCTGAATTTAGGGTACAAGGTGATCTCACCTCTCAGGTGTCAGAGTGGAAAAATCATGTAAGTCCTGTCCAAACTTTGTTGTCCTGGGCTACCTCCTTCAGCCAGGTAGTATCACTATGACAAGAATCATAGGTGGCAATTATGCAGAGAAGTGGCAGTAAATGTATTGATCAAAATGCAAAGGATTTGGAATAATAGTCAATCCTAGTACAGAAAAATATGAATTCCACTATGTGGTTGTGGTCTTCATGAGAAAGGCAAGAATAACAGGATTAGTTTCTTAAATAAAAGTATGAATTTCATTGTATAGTCTTGCTCTTTGATTTTATATTTCTAAAAGAGATGAATTAATGATCAGAATGTTTAGAAAAAGCTATTTAACTAACTCGTGAACCTCTGCAGACACAATCTGCTTCCCAACAAGTTAATACCTCTCTGTCCATTGTGTTTTGTGCTAGTCAGCAATTCAAAAGAAAAGTGTGTTGAATAATTTGTCGTAGTATCACTATGACAAGGATGAAAGGTGACTGGGGATATGTTGGGGAAGTCAAAAGTCCACTCTGTCTTTCAGTTAGTGGTGTGAATTGCCTTTATTGAGAACTCAAGGACCTGGATAATGAAAAAGAACTAGAGTTGGCCAATGATGATCTCTGAGCCTGGGAAGCAATGGGGGAGGCATTCCAATCAAATATTATGGGGATGAATCCCTCTGCCGGGGACCTGAACCTGGTCACACCCAGGGTCACTGTGGAAGAGGTGGAAGGGGCATAGCTGGTGGTGAATCCTTCACAGAGGAAGGGAACCCAGAGTTACCTGGAGGGCTCACTGGAAACTTACTGACTCCTGGGACCTGTCCCATTCTAGAGTCAGGTCTGGAAGAAAACTGCACTTGTGTATTTTTTTTCTCAAAGAACCAGCTCTTGCTCTTGTGGATTCTTTGTATCTTTTTGTTTCTATTTGGTTATTTTCAGCCCTGAGCTGGAGTATTTCCTGCTATCTACTCCTCTTAGATAGGTTTGCTTCTTTTTGTCCTAGAGATTTCAGGTAAGCTGTAAGGTTGCTGGGATAAGATGACCCCAGATTCATGATGAAAACACTCAGTGCTCTGCAGTTCCCCCATAACACTGCTTTTCTTGTGTCCCAAAAATTTGGGAATGCTGTGTCTTTGTTTTCATTGAATTATAGAAAGTCTTTCTTTATTTCTTCCCTGTGATGCTGGTTATAACAATCCTTCTGTTTTCCTAGTTAGGACAGACTTGCTGTGGCCCTGATTAGGGCAAACCTAATGGAAGACATGCAGGCTTTGTGGTACAAGAGAAGGATCTACCCCAGTTGCAGAGGAATGTGCAAACTGGAAGAACTCTTCAGATCAGGCAGAGCAGGATAGATCCCACTGATGCTGGATTCTGTAGGATTGCAAGCTGGCATGTTTATTGGCATGGGTGTCTTAACTAAGTCTCTTGTTAGAGCAGATCTCCTGGGATATAAGCAAGCTCCGGGATCCAGGGTTAGGATCTGCCTGAGTTGCAGATGGAGGTACAGACCTCAGGGATGATGGAGTTCAGAGAGTGGGGATAGGTCCTCAGTCAGCCGGGCTCTGTGGTTATCCAAGCTTGGGTACCTATTCTGGCAGGTGTCTCACATGTGTCTCTGATTACCACAGACCTTTGGGATACAGGTGATCTGCGAGGTGTGGGAGGGGAGCAGGCATGCTGATTGACCTGGGTAGTTGTGAAAACTCAAATGCTAGACTATACTTTTTGAGACTCCTCTTTCCAGTATCTGGAAGGCTGTGGCTCATTATCAGAGAAGATGATGGTAACTTTCAATATATGTAAAAATTCTCATGCCTACACTGGGTAGGGATAATGGGACACACCAGTAACATGTGGTTCTTTTCCCTATTCAATGGAATATTTACTGGTCCAGTGGTAGTCAGGTAGCATTCCTGTTTCCCCTTGGACTGAAATCTTTTGAACATCAATTGACCTATGGGATTCTTAAGGACTTTCAATGTGTCACCCTTGTGTCCATTAAGAAGTCAGTTGCTCTGTCCACAACTTTAAGTGTTACCCTAGGATCCTCAGAGCTTAAAGCAATCAATAGTAGCCGAAGCTACTATTTTATCCATGGTAGTTGGGGATCTTTTCATCCAATTAAGGCACTTATTTTTACAATGCACTTTGCCTTGTGATAGGCCCATTGTTCTTTTTCTATTACCGCATTGCTTGTTTCCAGGCCCCATTTTTTCTGTTTCACTGGACTCATTTATTATTTAGCTTTTCTCATCAGGATACTCCTTTGGTCTTGGTAAGTCTCTTGTGTCTCTGACTCTCAAACAGTTTACTGTTGTCACACACATATTTGAGCTAACTCCACCCAATGGGTCCTATTGGTATCTTCAAATCCTTCCACATTTTGGAACTTCAAATATCTTGTGCAAACTGAGTGACAAAAACAATGTATGCTGAGCACTTGAGTCTTCTCCAGTGCATATGGGTCTGTGGGTGTATGGGTATGATATGACCCTAGGAAGTTCTCAACAAAAGGAGCAGGATGCTCTTCCAAACCCTTTGTGAGCTCACATAGCTTTGTAATTTTTGTGGGCTTCTGTAGTGCTGCTTTGAGCCCAGCTGGTAAGTCCTGAACTAGATCTCTAGTGTCCCATTATCTTTTTCTCCTTTTGGATACCCGTGATGGTAGATTTGATGAAAATATAGTCTTCATCCAATTAAGAATCCCAGTAATTCTTCTGGACCACCTGGATGAAGCACCAAGTTCCTGGATTGTCCTGTCCAGCAGGGCATTAAATGGGTTCTAGGAAGGTCAGTTAAGAGAGAATGGAGGAAAAAAAAACGGGCAAATGCAAAGAAACCGGGCTTGTCTATAGGCTGATAAAACCATAATTTTTACTTTTTTCCACACAGGGTTTATATACACAAAAAGGCAGGATGTGGGGAAGTGGGTGCCACAGGAGTGTAGGTGTTCAGGGGTAGTAGAGATACCTTCCAGAACAGAGTGTCAACTGGGTTAAGGTTCAGGGGACAGATCACTATGACTCCACCTATGATTTTCTTGTCCTTATTTAAGTTGGTACAATCCACCAAGGTTACCTATCTACAAGGTCTATGACTATTCAGCCTGACAATTTTCCACCAAATATGCTTGTTTACAATAGCTTCTAGACATCTGTTTCAGTGCTTTTCCACAGAGACCCAAGACTTTTTGTTTGGCAGGCATGTATGTCAGGCCTAGTGCTGATTTTTTTTGGCCTATGGCTTGTTTTAGGCCTTCAGTTTATAAACAGGTCTGCCCCTGACACCGGATAGTCCTGCATGAACTTGCCAAAGCCAGCAAACTGGAGCCAGAAGAAATCCAAGCAGAGGGTACCCATAACCAGCACCTCCAGCACTTCCCCCAAACACAGGGTAATGTGGCCTGAGTAGAAGAAGGGATGTCTTCAAGACAGCTGGCACTCCAGTACTATATCCAGCACCTACCATGTCTAGACCAGCACAAAGAAGAGCATGAAGGCAGAGGTTTCGTATAAATGGTTGCCTGGGCCAGGAAGCAGCTCCTGTCGACTCTGCCTTTGCTGCTAGGTAGCTAGAACTTCTAGACTGACTGACAGTTGCCCAGCATATTGGTTACTGCCAAGCCACACAGTCACACTTAAAACACAAATATGGGTGATGCAGGGACAAAGGACCATAGGACCAAGACCCTGAGTGCAGCTGCAGCACCAGCACGATCAGTTTGCAGACCAGCAGACTGCAGACCAGCAGACCAGCAGCCATGCAGAGAAGATCACACTGCTCATAATCAGCAAGAACCTAAGTTCACTTGAGTGGATGGTCAGAAACAAGAGGACTCATTCAAGGCCTCTGCTCCATTATACTGGAGAGGAAACTACAGTCCAGCCAGATGTGGTGGTGCCCTAAGACCTTCCTTTTGCTGCTAGGAATAGGGGTTGTTCAGCAGAGAAAGTTCTGCAGGAGGCAGGGTGTTGTTCACAGTCATATTTCCTATCTAAGCTCTAGTGATCCACACACCTATGAGGGCTAGAAGCTCCTGAAGGTATCTAGGGCTACAGAGGTAGAAACAGCTCTACTAAGGACTTAGCTTGATACACAGAGAGTCCTAAGGAGAAACAGAACCCATACCCAGAGTCTCAAACTAAGGCAAATTACCCAGAATCTGTGTGTCCATGGCTGATTCTTCAGACCAGACAAGAAAATAGAAAGAATGGAGAAGGGATCCAATAGGAGCCAGTGGGGAGAATGGAGGCCATGTGCTCCTGGTGGTTATGAAGCCTGCCCAGATTCCATGCCAAGTTTCAATGTGGATTATGAAACTAAAACATGCTCAACTTGTTTAATTACATTCACAGTGTTTGGACTGATAAGCCAAGCAGGGAGGCTGAGAGAAGGCTGAGATTTCAACCACTCTTGAAGCAACTATCCTTGTTAAGGTCCCCACAATGTGGAGATTAACAATGGGTTCATTAAGCAGGGTCCTTGAACAGTTAGGGGATCTGTTTCAGGTCACAGAGTTTGAAAGTGGCAAGGTCAACCAGGAATCACATGACTCTTTAGTAAACCTGTCAGTTACCATGACTCATATTCCTAATAGGCAGAGCCCTTTTCAATGCCAGCTCTGTCTACAAATGGTGGGAGGAGCCTTGCCAGTGGTGATCCTTCTCAAAGCAAGGGGACCCAGAATTACCTGGAGGGCTCACTGGAAACCTACTGAGTCCTGGGACCTGTTCCATTCCAGGATCAGGTCTGGAAGAAATCTGCAGTTGTATATTTCGCTGCTTGCTGGGTGACACTGTACTGATCCTAGATCACACTTGGAGACCAAGTGCTCTGTAGCTAATAAGTACTTTCTGTGCACACACATAGCAGTTTCCCAGAGCACTGGCTGTTAGCACAGTCAAACAATGAATCTGAGTTTATCAGTGATTTTTACACCAGATTTACTCCTTTCCACCTTACCTTCTGATCTCATCTATTAAAATCAGCTTCCAGGAGCAGTCAACTATTAAGAGGGAAAAATAAAGTTGACCTCAATATCTGAAAATTTGAGAAAGAGAAAGTGTCAGCAGGGAATGTACTCCTCTGAAATGGAGGCAGAGTCAGTAATTACAAACTGAGATCTCAATAACAGCATCTCAGGAATTTCATGCACAGCATTCCCAGACTAATCTGATTAGGAAACATAAAGAAAAAAATATCTCTTGTCAGCATTTGAAATGATTATCCTTGTTCTTCCACAGTATGGCAAATGCTGAATTGTATTTTTATTATTATTTCATTACGTTTGATTTTATTTTTTTGAAACATGGTCTCATCATGATCTTTGACCCGTTTAGAACTCGCTATTTATTTATTATTTATTTATTTACTTATTGTAGGTATGTGAATGAATATTATGATACACACGTGGGGGTCAGATGATAACTCGATGTGGTGGTCACAAGAAGCAAGGATTTGAGAGGATTTCAAAATAACTCAGTAGCTCCGACTCCAGTGACCCTTCCTTACAGTTCTGCAGATTCAACTCAGACTCAAGACACTGTAACTCCCAAGGTGGAGCTGGGTCTCTACCCTAAGCATTGTTTTTAATTTGACCCTGGTCCACAGACTTCCCCTCTTTCTGACATCAGCCTGCTTCTGCCTCCTGAGAGCTGGAATTAAATGGAATTTCTGCAGACCCCTTGTGGTGAAATATACTCTTGAATCTTTTCTTTCAAGGAAGTTAGAAAAATCCTTAAAAGGAAGGTCAGAGAAACTTCTAGTTAGTGGGCTAAGGCTAACAACCAGAGGGAAAAGGGTCCGGTTCTCAGCATCCAGCTTGTCCCTCAGTTTCCCCTTTGCTGGCCAGCACGTTCATAATAAAGTTGACACATCAGAAGATTAAATAAATTAGGTCCTACAAACAAGTCTGTACACCCAGAGTGCACTCAAATACTTTTATTACATTTATTTCTTTAGTGTAGGTATGTGGCTGAATGTTACTGTACCCATGTGAAGGACAGATGATAACTCAGTGTGGCTGTCACAAGAAGCAAGGGTTGAGAGGATCTCAAAATAAACCTGTAGCTCTGACTCTAGAGACTTCTCTCCTCTCACCTTGGAATTCTGCAAATTCAACTCAGACTCCAAAAACTGTAACCCCCAAGGTGGTAGGAAACATCTGCAATTCGCCCTCTGGGCTGGGTCTCCATCCCAAGTACTGTTTTTAATGTGGCTCTAGGTCAAGGACTCCCCAACTTGATGAATCCATGTGCCTTTGAAGGATAATTTCTGGACTCCTATAGAGTGTCGGACTGCCATTTTAGAAGTGAATGGACTAATGTCGTATGAAAGAAAAAGTAGAAAAGACACTACAGAGACTGATTATGATGGGATGGCCCAGATAAAGAGAGGCTGAACGTGATAGGCACATTTTGTATCACGTGCTGAATATCACATGAAACCCACTGAGATCTAAGTTAGAGTGGCTAAAGAATTAAAAAACTAGCTGGGTACTCCTTAGCTCCAACACAAGTCTCTTGACCCTCACACATCTGATTTTGTTTTTAAACACAGAGAAGTTAAACACTTTGTTATAACTGAAAAACCATCCTAGCTGTATTAACACTTCTCTTCCTCTCCATCCTCCCTTCTTTCATCTCTCCCTGTCCTCCCTTCTGCTCAATTCCTTTCTTTCTGTTCTTCTTTCTGGGGATTTGAGCCCAAGGCATCATGCTCTACCACTGACCCAGAACATGCAGGCACTGACGAGTCTGATCAGAATCTTCTTTCTTTCAATGCGGATGAAGTCCTGGCAATAGTCAGGTTTGGCCTTCATTCTACTTTGGGTAGCATCTGCACATTTCCATGCATTTCAGCTTGCTCAGGGCCTTCACATTTCTAAGAGAGGATCGCTTACACACAGCAAAACAGACCACATCTCAGCAGCTTTCCTGTGTTCTCATAGCACCTTAGCATCCCATTCCATGTTTTAATTTTAAACACAAAAATACCTAAGTGCTAATAATGCATATTTTAGGGGGTTTGTCAGGTGCAGCTAAAATGCTAAGTTCTGTACCAGCAGACCTCTTTGCTCCAAGATGAAAGGCTCCTCATGTATACCAGCCTTTGTTGTGTAAACCTTGCTCCTCAAGGATGATTTTGTTGAATATGTTTTCTGATAATCTTCACCCTCTTCTAGTTCGATTGTTGTATTATTTTCGTTCTTCTCACTGTGTTCTGGATTTGCTGGATGTTTTGGGTTACAGGTTTTTTACACTTTGTATTTTCTTTGACTGACTTGTCAGTATCATCTATGGTGTCTCCTATGCCTGAGATTCTCTTTCCTATCTTGTATCCTGTTGATGATGCTTACATTTTTATCTCTTGATCTCTTTTGTAGCTTGTCCATTTCCAGGGTTGACTACATTTGTGATTTGTCTAATATTCTTTTATTCTTGTTTTTCTTATTTATTTATTCATTTATTTATTTACATTTCCAATGTTGTCCCCATTCCCAGTTTCTCCTCTATAACACCCTTTCCTTCCACATCCCTCTGCCTCTATGAGTGTGCTGCCTCACTCACCCCTTCCTGCCCCAGCACCCCAGCACTTTCCTACCCTGGATCATGGAGCTTCCAGTGGCCAACCTCAGCTGTTCCTTTCCTAGAAGAGTTTTCTCAGAGCCTGCAGATCCTGTGGTATACAACCAAGGACACCCATTACAACACCCAAAGAATGATGCCAATACATAATTGCAATGAAATGCCAACATTTATTGTAGATATACATATGGCCACAACTTATCTCTGTTGATCAATATTGCATTTCTTCTTACCTTAGTTTGTGTAACTACTTTTTTAAAAAAGAATAGTGCTTTACTGAATAAGTCTTATTCACAGAAAAATAAGCTTTAATCTACAACAAATGACAGATTATACAGTAGAAAGCAATTCTCATAAGATTCCATAATGAAAGAAAGGTATCCATTAAATAACAAAAAGGGAGTCACAAAATTATATTCACAAATACAGTACACAAACATGACAAAACAATTGGTCATTCTTTCAGGTAAAGTATAACAAAAATGCAAAACCAGAAATTACATTAAAGACATTATTACATCAAATTAAAACTGCAAGTTTGTTGGTTAAGTATAGACAGTGATGAAATATACGTACACAGTAATTTTAAATGCTCATTAATGAAACAAAAGCATATAGTAAATGTCAAACAGCTGGACTCACATCTGCAAACTTCAGCCTCCAAAAGAGAACTTGACCACTCAAGCATTCACTGTCAGCATACCACTGTCAGATTGTTTAATTTGAAAATATCAGCAACTGTCCTACTTTAGAAATTATAAAGCACCACTTATTATGCAGTGAAAAGAGTGTAATAGAATGAATAGTTGAAAAAACCCTGAGACTTCCAGGACAAGTGGCTGGTATGGTGAGGCTTTTGAACCTCAAACAGTGTTCCAGTAAAGAATCTATCACTAGTTAGCTATGTAACTTTGCACCAATTTCCTGTCCTTGTGAGTAGTCGCCTCCAAAATAAAATGAAGGTGGTGGTGGTGTGAGTAAGTGACTCTTTAAGGTCATCTCTAGCTCTGATAGTCTGTGACTTTATTATGTAAGGGAGAAATCTACATTGTGCTGAATGTTTCAGAGCCAAACTAAACTATTAAGATGGGAATAAGTTGACTGTTTTTATTAGGAAAACTCAACTGAATTTAGTAAGAGTACTTTTTTTAAGTTTTGTAAAAGGAATTTAAATATTTTTAAAGGACTGAACTATTTATTTATTACAGTTTATAGCATTGTTATAAGAAGCATTCAGAGAAACAAATAATACTGAGTAAAAATTAACATAAGAGTTTCATTGAAGCTTTAAAGATTATTATTATTTTATGTGTAGGCATTTATGATTGTATATGTGTACATGCATGCATGTGCCCCTGGAGGCCAGAAGAGGGCACCAGAGCTGGAATTATATGTCCTTGTGAGCCATCATGAGGATGCTGAAAACTGAACCTAAATCCTCTGAAAAAGCAGCAAGGATTCTCAACAGCTGACTTTATTTTTCCAGGCCATCTTTTATGCTTTAGTCCAAGATCCTCCATCAACACAAACCCCTGGAGGAGTCTCAAGATTTTAGGATGAGAGTTAACACTTAAGAGTATATATAAGATGCTCTTGGCCAGGCAATATTGGCACACACCTTTAATCCCAACACTTGGTAGGCAGAGGCAGGCAGATTTCTGAGTTTGAGGCCAGCCTGATCTACAGAGTGATCTTCAGGGCAGCCAGGGATACACAGAGAAACCCTGTCTCGACAAACCAAAAAAAGATGTTCTTGAGTTGTGTTCCATCATCTTGGAAGATGGTTGTGTTAATTCTCTTGTTTTTTTTTCCCCTCTCTTTTGTGTATGTGTTTGGGTGTAAGTGGATACCTGTCATGGTGCATGTGTGGAGGCAGCGGGTAACCTTTGGATGTTGGTGGGTCCTCACCTTCCCACCTTGTTTACCATGGTGCCTCTTTGTTGACCATGAGCTTCTGGACATTCTCCTATCTACTCCCTGATTCATGTAAGCATTCAGGGATTACAGATACTTGGGCTAGTGCACTTATCTTGTTGTTTGTTTTGTTTTGTGAAATAAGGTTCCCTGTCCTGTAACTCCCTCTGTAGATCAGGCTGACCTCAAACCCACAGAGATCTCTCTACCTCTGCCTCCCAAATGCTGGGAACAAAGGAGTGTGCTACCACCTGGCTGCACTCAGCTTTTATGTGGGTTCTGGGGATCTGAATTCAGGTTGTTAAGACTATTTGACTAGTTCTTTTCTTCACTGATAGCTACCTTTTGGAAAAGAGAAGATTTGATTAAAATGGTATCTGTCACATATTTCTCCATCCCTTTTCTTGTTTCTCTAATAACAGTGACAATCTACTTCATCTCTCCTCTTCCTTTATTCAGTATCTAGGTATTCATAAGTACAATAAGAGTTAGGTCTAATGGGAACAATGCATGCAGCAAATTTAGAGTGGCAGTTTCCATTCAGAGAGCTCAAAAATATAAATCTTATTTACTAAAATAAAAACAGATAAAAACACAGTGTAAATTAGAAGACAACAAACTATCCTACATAGAGAAACCACACTGTATTCACTTAGTACACACACCTCACCTCTAGCCCTAACTACAGGAAGAGGCAGAAGTCTAGGAGGAAAGAGAATACTTTAATAAATGCTAAATACTCACAAAACTTTTGATCAACACAGTAAATAACTAATAAAAGTGACTATTGCAAAATAACTTCAAATTTCCCATGACTAATATGTAGTAAAATGGGTGAACTTTATACAGAAAAAGAACATTAACACACAGACACTGAGAACTCTCTCAGGAGTGGTGATTCAGATCTGGTTATACAGTGACCTTTCAAGTGACCATTGTTAACACTACCATATTGGAAGGGATCCAGTGCTTTTTTGTTAAGTGTGATTTCATACCAACTCTCATAAGTCTCCAATAATTTGATTAGACCTGGAGTGCTGTTAATTTAAGAACCTGAAGCAACAGCATTTTCTAAACAATTCCTAAAATAAACTTGTTAGCCACATTAGCTCCATGAATTCAATTTCGCAACTCCTGAAGACAAGAAAAGAGGTCTTGCTTAACTCTCAGCACACAGGTTTTAA
>NW_021621284.1:0-10947 GCF_004785775.1 Grammomys surdaster
TACAACTTACAGTACTATATCGATTAGATACAGAAAGATTGGTATGCCTTGCATTGTCCCTGATTTTAGTGGGATAGCTTCAAATTCCTCTCCACTTAATTTAATGTTGGCTGTTGATGTGCTGTATATTGCTTTAGTTTAGCTATATGCCTTGAATTGTTGATCTCTTTAAGACATTTAAGATGAAGATGTGTTGTACTTTGTCAAAGGCTTCTTCAACATCTAATGAGATGATCATGTACATTTTTTCTTTGAGTTTATTTATATAGATTACATTGATACACTTTCAAATATTGAGTTTGTTTATATAGAGGATTACATTGATGGATTTTCAAATATTGAACAATCCATACACCCAGAAGGTAAAGCCTGCTTGATATTGGGAAATGGTGACTTTGAAGTGTTTTTGAATTCAATTTGTGAATTTATTCAGTATTTTTGTGTCAATACTCATAATCAAAGTTGCTCTGATGTTCTTTTCTTTGTTGTATTTTTGTATGTCTTAGATTCCTGAATGACTGTGTAATTAGTCAGAGTTCCTTCTTTTGCTATTTTGTGGAATATTTTAAGGAGTATTTGCATTTACTCTTCCTTGATGATCACACAGAATTTTGCTTAAAAAACCAATTTGCCCTCCACTTGTGTTTCATTGGTAGGTTTTTTAATGACTGGTTCAATTTCTTTGGGAGGTATGAGCATGTTTAGATAGTTTAGCTGATCTTGATTTAACTTTGGTACATGGTATCTGTCTAGAAAATTATCCATTTAATATAGATTTTCAATTTTTATTGAGTAGAGACTTTTGTAATAATATTTGATATATTTTTTAATTTCTTCAGTTTCTTTTATGTCTCATTTTTTGTTTCTAATTTTGTTTTTATGGATACTATCTCTATGCCTGTTAGATTGGCAAGGAGTTTACCTATTTTTCTTATTTTTCTCAAGGAAACACCTCTTTGTTTTTGTTTTTAATTTTTTTGTTTTTTTATTCTTTGTATTATTTTCTTTCTTTCTAATTGGTTGATTTCAGCCCTGCATTTGCATATTTCCTGTTGTCTACTCCTCTTGAGTGTGTTTTCTTCTGTTTGTTTTAAGGCACTCAGGTAGGATATTAGGTTATTATTCTAGAATCTCTTCAGTTACTTAATGAAGGCATTTTATGGCATGAGGTTTTTTTCTTAGCCCTCCTTTCATTGGGTCTTATAAGTTTGGTTATGTGGTGACTTCATTTTTATTGGATTCTAGAAGGCTTGAGATTCCTTTCTTTATTTCTTCCCTAACCATCACTGGGAGTCATACAGTTTCCATGAGTATATGGGCTTTCTGCTGTTTTTATATTTATTGAAGTCCAGCCTTTTCTGTGGTGATGTGATAGAATGCATGCAATTTTTTTTCAATCTTCTTGTATCAATTGATGTTTCTTCTTGTGTCAGATTATATGGACAATTTTGTACTACTTTCTTGGGAGACTTTCTTTCAGCCCTTTCTTCTGAGGTAGTTGCTGTCTTTGTTACTGAGGTTTGTTTCTTGTATGCAGCAAGTTGATGGATCCTGTTTGCATAGCCCTTGTCCTTATTTAGGAGTTGAGTCTGTTGGTGTTGAGAGATATAAAAGATCAAAGTTTTTTGTTACTATAATTTTGGTTTTGGAAGTGGTATTGTGTGTGTGTGTGTGTGTGTGTGTGTGTGTGTGTGTGTGTGTGTGTTTGGTGTTTGTATTCTTTTGGGTTTGTTGTGTTATGATTAATTTATTGTGTTTTTTGAGTATAATTACTCCACTTGTTTTGGAGTTTACTTCTATCCTCTGTAAGGATGAATTAGTAGACATATATTGTTTAAATTTGCATTTCTTGTGGGATATCTTGGTTTGTCTATCTACAGTAATTTCTTTGTATATTTATGGAGTAGCCTTGGCTGACATCTGTGGACTCTTATAATCTGCATTACATTTGTCCAAGGTCTTCTGTTTTTTACAGTATTTCTTGAGAAGTCTAGAGTAATTCTGATAGGTGTGCTTTATATGTTACTTGGCCTAGTTCCCTTACAGCTTTTAGTCCTCTGTCTTTGTTTGGAACATTTAGTTTTGTGGTTATTATGTGGCGGGAAGATTTTTACCTCTGGTTCGATGTATTTGATGTACTGTAGGCTTCTTTTACATTTATGTCCATCTCTTTTTTTAATGTTAAAAAAGTTTTCTTCTATGATTTTTATTGTATCTTTTCTTTGTGACAGTTAGTCTGGAAAACCCAATAAGTTTCAACTGAAGTTAATAGACAAAACCTCTATACTAATGTTAAATTTCAGGTTGTGGCAAATTTGCTTCTGTGGTTTGCACCAGTGAGCAAATAACTAAATTCTGGAGATGATTTTCTGGGCTAACTGCCCTTATCATCCTGAATAATTACTGTTTTCACTCCTTCAGTTTTACAGAGTTCAGAAAGGTCATAGAATATGATAATAGGGAGAATTGTGAATAATATGTTTTTTAGAACTTTCACACATGAGGTATGAGAGGTAGCTCAAGGATAAAGAGTTTTCTTGTAGAAACCCAAGTTCAACTGGCAGCATTAATATTGGGCCAATGTCAAGTGCCTATGGCATTAACATAGATGTCAGCAATGTAATATTTTGAAAACTGTATGTTTGGCATAATTTTCAGGAATCAAACGAGGGGGCAAAAATCATCTGACAACCATGATGGGTAGGCTAACTTTTTTTTCCTCTTTAAAGTTTATTAGTTATCTATATGTGGCTAAACCCTGCTGTTGCACCTTGACTGGCTGATGAAAAGGTAGATTTGTCATAGGAAGTTTGCTCAAGTGGTTTTTTTTGTTTTTGTTTTTGTTTTGTTTTTTTGAGACAGGTTTTCTCTGTATAGTCCTGGCTATCCTGGAACTCACTCTGTAGACCAGGCTGGCCTCGAACTCAGAAATCCACCTGTCTCTGCCTCACAAGTGCTGGGATTAAAGGTGTGTGCCACCACTGCCCAGCCTCAAGTGGGTTTTTTATACTCTCAAAAAAAGAATCATCTTTTGTCTGAGCCCCTTATTATCTACAAAAACTCCTGTTCAACCAAAAGCCATGCCTGCCAGTCAAATAAGTACTCTGTCCAAATGCTTACCCCACTACTACTTCTAACACTAATATCAGTTGTCCTTACCATTTAAAGACAATACTAGTGGCAGTTTCCTCTTCCTCTGTGCATGCCTCCTATAGATACCACAGACAATCTCCACATGCCCTTCCTTTCCTGCCTGATCCCTGTATCTCAGCCCCACACCACAGGATCAGACACACCTGTTCAACCACATGCCATGCCTAAAAAGACACTAGGTAAGTCTTCCACCGATCTACCACACTATTTGTTAGTCCAGTTGCAATTTTCAGAGTTGCCCCTAGCACTATACTATACAACAGAGGCAACTGACTAGCAAGCATTCCCTCTTGAAAGTACCCACCAAACAGGTCAATAAAAGAGGCAACACTCAGGCAACTCTCTCTGTAAATCCAGACATCAAACAGCAACCCAGGAACAAAACTCCCACCAAAGCCAGACATATTCAGAAATCAGTACCTAGAAAAATAATCACTTCAAACCCAGAAGCCTAGACACCAGCATAGGAATATTAGAAAAAACAGTCAGAAAAATAAGTCACCAAAGAACTAAACTATCCTACTACAGTGTGTCCTCAGAAATTAAAACATGCAACAGATATGGTCCAAAAGAAGTTATTCGGCACTAGGGAGATGAGTGAGAAGCTGAGGAAGGGATAGAGACACAGAAGAGGACCTGCAGACAGGCAGACAGACAGGGATCAGAGAGAGAGACCTGAGAGTAGAGAAAGAGAATAGAGAGGGGGCATGTGCAGAGAACAGAGACAGGGAAAAAAAGATAGAGAGCGGCTATAGCTGGTGGTCCATATATGTTAAGCACACCTGACAACAGCAGCAGGTGTTGGAGGCAGGAAATGACTTAAGTAGTTGCTAAGTCCCTGAGAGCAGGCCATTGAAACTGCCTGTACACTGACAACTACAAGGGCAAGGTTCACCCACAGAACAGGGAAGGAAGAGGGTCTCAGACATTAAAGATGAATAGGACAAAATGGAATGGTTGGTCAAAAAAAATGTGGATTCTAAAAGTTTCCTGGCCCTAATCAACCAGGAATTCTGGAACACATGAGAAGACAAAAACTACAGATGATTGGAATAGAAAAAGAAGAATATCAGCCCAAAGTTCTAGAAAATATTTTCAATTTTGAACTCATAAATGAAAATTTTCCTAAACCAAAGATGCCTGTTAATCTACAAGAAGGATGCAAAAACACACAACAGATTGGGAGAAAAAAAAAGTCCCTTTACCAGATGATGATCAAACACTAAGCATAAAGCAATATAAAAAACTGCAACAGAAAAAAATAACAAAATCTAAACAAAACAAAAACAAGTAATGTAGGAAGTCAGACCTATCAGATTTATAACTGTCTTCTTAATGTATACTATGAAAGCCAAAATAGTTTGGACATATGTGCTACAGAGTCAGAGAAACCACCTGTGTTTCTAGAAGAAAGCACCTGGTCCAAATATTTAGGGCAGATTCAGAATCAGAGAATTAATACAGGAGAGAAACCTTGAAATATATGAATGTGACAAGTGCTTTACTAAAAAATTCACTCTTCATTTTCATCATTGAATATAAACAAGAGAAAAACTATACAAATGCCATGAATAAGAAAATGGTTTGCCTGACAATCCCGTCTTTGTATTCATTGTCAGGAGCCATAACAGGATAAGCTAATAATTAGCAGTTGATCATCCTGAAATGCTTGCCTCTGATTATTATCTGGAACAAGTGTGTCACATCAGTAACATGTGATAAGGTACTCTGGCACCCTGGGTTGCCAAGGAGCACACCTGTTGGCCTTGAGAGCTCCCCGAGGCCCCGCCCCTCGCCTGTTTGAAATGCGCCGCCTGGCTCTCCTCAGAGTCCCCGCTTGGTCCACGCCAGCCCTGCTCTGTCAGAGCCCAACATCCCGCACGCGTCAGCACAGCACGGAGCCTGCAGTCATGAAGTCGGCCTGAGTACCAGGAGCGGACGGGTGGGATGACAGGTGGGGGTCATCGCCCTTCTCACGCTGAGGCTGGGGCCTGCCCGGGAGCTGAGTCCAGACGCGGAGGCCGGAGTTCCCCAACCCCACTCCCTCCTCGGGCTGCCATCCTTCTGGCTTCTTTCCCTGGCTTCTCTCCTCCGCCCGCCAGGCAGGTCTAGGGACCCCTGGAGCGCGCAGCCGGGAGCGCACTGAGCAAATCTCTCAAATTTCCTCTCCAACTTGAAAAAAGAAAAAAATGAAATCAAACAAATGTATCCCTGGGTACTTCTGGTATCAAAAATGCATTTTCTCAATCACAATTTAAGAAGTTAGACTACATGTACTACATTTCTCTAATACAGTTTATTATTTATATTCATATTATTTGCTGTGCAGTATTTTGGGATTGCTGGGAAATGATTTTTTTTTTGTAGTTGCTTTTCTTTCTTTTTTTTATTGGATGTTTTATTTACATTTCATATGTATTTGTAGTGTAGTCCAGATTAATTGAAAAGTACAAGGAAAATTTGAAATCTCTCTGTGAACTAGACCTTCATCTTGCAATTCTGGAATCTCTGAACCTTCTCTTCATTGGCATATAGCCTTAAGATGTGAAATTCATAGGAGAAATAAAGAGAAAAAATTTAAAAAATGAAAAATTCCAATTAATCATTTAGACACAATTCGAGTTCTTATTAGTAATTTTTGTAGATTTATAATGAATCCTATAGGTGATTTTGCAGGTTAGCACAATGCCTTTATTTTTGTTGTACAGTATATTCTTTATAGGAAGTAAATGACAAATTGTTGGGTACTAACGTTTCTTTTAATATAACACTTTTTCAGCCTCTTCTCAGCTCAAAGTTGTCAACAGGGATGATATTGTTGGAGGCTGAAGTTCAGCTGCTTTCAGTGACAGGTGAAGGTATTAGAATTGGTGCAGCGTTGTCATAGTTACATGTGAATAGTGTTTTGGATAATTAAGCCAAAACAATCAAACTCACTTTAAAAGGAAACAGGTAAGAAAATATAATCTATGGGTCTCTCTTTGAAACAACTCAATCATGGTATTTTAGAATGGGAAATGGAAGCCAAGAGTAATATCTTATTGGAGATAATAGTGAGATAGGAATTGATTGCCTTGTTTATTCTTGGCCAGAGGCAAGTGTTTTGTCTACCTATTATCAAAAATAAATTCAGCTGGAGTTACCTCACAGACACTGACTGTTATTGCAAATAGAGGTGTCATTTTTTTTTATAAAGCTTCTTAGACAAAGGTAAAGAAAGCAAAGGGTGAATATCAATATTAACTATGTTCAGACTCCATTTAAAATTAGAGACTGTTAGTTATATAGGAGGACACTACTGCTACATACCCAGTTCTATAAAGAAATAATACACCATCTTCTGGATAAACAGAGCACCTGAAGGCAGTAAAGAATTTTTTTCCCTTCTGCCTATATTAGCTCATGATCTGCGGGGCAGTTTTCTGGCAGAAGGCAAAGAGTTGTGATTCCTGCTTTCCACATTTCAGTTTTATCAGATACAGGGAGGAGGATTGGCTGCCTATCAATAAGGAGTGGCTTCCAGAAGGTATCATTTTCATATAAACGTTTGTGAGACACTCCATTCTGAAGGAGAAAGAAAAGATGTGTTCTTCTCAGGTAAATGTTTGCATGGGTATGGGACATGATGACTGTTTTTACAGAAATAACTTCATTGTTTTTTTTGTTTTCCTTTTTTTATTGGATGTTTTATTTACATTTTATATGTTGTCCCCTTACCCCATCCCCCACCCACCCAGGGAACCCCTATCCTCTCACCCCTCCTCCTTCTTCTCTGCAGATGTAAACCCTACCTAGCCCCCTGCTCCCACCTCCCCACCCTCAAAATTCCCACCCCCTGGGGCATCCAGCCTTCATGAGGTCAATGTTCTCTTCTTCCACCTATGCCCAGGAGGGCCCTCCACTCTTACATATTCAGCTGAAGCCCTGGATCCCTCCCTAAGTGCTCCCAGGCTGGTGGTTTAGACCCTGGGAGCTGTGGTTGGTTGGTATTGTTGCTCTCCTCATGGGGCCACAAACCCTTTCAGCTCCAATGGCCTTCACTCTAACTCCTCCATTAGGAACCCCATTATCAGTTCAATGGCTAGTTGTGAGCATCTGCCTCTGAATATGTCAGACTCTTGAAGACCTCTGAGGAGACATATATATCAGGCTCTTATCAGCATGCACTTCCTGACTTCTACATCAGCATCTACATTTGGTGACTGCACATGGGGTGGATACTCGGGTGGAATGGTCTTCAGATGGCCCCTCCTTCAGTTTCTGTCCCTCACTTTGTCTCCATATTTTCTCCCTTGAGTATTTTGTTGCTCTTTCTAAGAAGGACCAAATCACCCCCACTTGGTCTTCCTACTTCATGAGCTTCATGTGGCCTGTGAGTTGCATCTTGGGCATTTCAAGGTTCTGGGCTAATATCCAATAATCAGTGAGTGAATACCATGTGTGTTCTTTAGTGATTGGCTTACCTCACTCAGGATGATAATTTCTAGTTCCATGCATTTACCTAGGGACCTCTCGAATTCATTGTTTTTAATAGCTGAGTAATACTCCATTGTGTAAATATACCACATTTTTTGAATCCATTCCTCATTTGAAGGACATCTGGGTTCTTTCCAGCTCCAGTGGAGAAAGAGGAACACTCCTCCACTGTTGGTGAGAATTTCCTTTTCTAACTCTGAAGAATTGAGTTGGGATTTTAATGGGAATTGCATTGAATCTGTAGATTTCTTTTGGCAAGACGGCCATGTTTATTATATAAATCTTGCCAATCCATGAGCATGGGAGATCTTTCCATCTTCTGAGATCTTTGATTTCTTTCTTCAGGGACTTGAAGTTCTTGTTGTACTGGTCTTTCACTTGCTTGGTTAGATTCACACCAAGGTATTTTATATTATTTGCAACTATTGTGAAGGGTGTCATTTCCCTAATTTCTTTTTCAGTCTGTTTATCTTTCATGTAGAGGAAGGCTACTGGTTTGTTTGAGTTGATTTTATAACCAGCCACTTTGCTGAAGTTGTTTATCAGGTTTAGGAGTTCTCTGGTGGAAGCTTTGGGGTCACTTAAGTATACTATCATATCATCTGCAAATAGTGATATTTTCACTTCTTCCTTTCCTATTTGTATCCCTTTGACTTCTTTTTGTTGTCTAATTGCTCTGGCTAGGACTTCCAGTACTATATTGAATAGGTAGGGGGAGAGCGGACAGCCTTGTCTAGTCCCTGATCTTAGTGGGATTGCTTCAAGTTTCTCTCCATTTGGTTTGATGTTGGCTACTGGTTTGCTGTAAATTGCTTTTACTATGTTTAGGTAGGGGCCTTGAATTCCTGATCTTTCCAAGACTTTTATCATGAAGGGATGTTGAATTTTGTCAAATGCTTTCTCAGCATCTAGTGAGATGATCATGTGTTTTTTTTCTTTGAGTTTGTTTATATAGTGGATTACATTGATGGATTCCCGAATATTGAACCATCCCTGCATTCCTGGGATATAAAACCTACTTGATCATGATGGATGATTTTTTTGATGTGTTCTTGGATTCCGTTTGCTAGAATTTTATTGTCCTCTGTGCTGCTAACTTTGTCTCTTTATCTCAGCAGCCCACCCCTTCCTGAAGCTCACTAAACTTGCCCTATTTAGCTTTAGGCTGTTTTGTCACTATCCCCTCTTCTGGCTTCAGTCTAGCCTCTGAATACTAAGGTGGGCTGTGTTCAGGGCTCTTCCCCTAACCCCCTCTTTCTCATCTTTCTGTTTTCTGTTTATTTGCTTCCTGGTTTGTTTGTTTGTTTGTTTGTTTGTTTTTGAGACAGGGCCTCACATATTAACTTGACTGAACTAGAACTTGTCTTAGCCTCCTGAGTTAGTTTCTGTGGGAGAACTGAACCAATCTCCCACTGTCATGGTGGCATAAGTTTATAATTTCAGCACTCTGGAGGTAGAGGCAAGAGGATCAGAAATTCAAGTTCTTCCTTGGTTACATAGTAAGTTCAAGACTACCTTGGGTTACATAAGACTGTCTTAAAGCATTTTACATGTATGTGTATACATACACATATATAAAAATACATTGCAAAAAGTAACATTTATTTTGTATAAGAACTCAGATAATGCTGGGTGGTACATGCCTTTAATCCCAGCACTTGGGAGGCAGAAGTGTGCGGATCTTTATGAGTCCAAGGGTAGCCTGCTTTACAGAGTGAGCTCCAGGACTGCTGAACAGATAAGACAACACAATGAAACCCTGTCTTAACAAACAATAAATAAAACCAAAAACTATTAAAAAAAAACCTCATAAGATTATATTTATAACTCATTTCTAGATTTAAAATGTACACTTGTTATTTTGCCGTCCTATTTACAATTTGTGTGCACATTGTGTACTTAGGAGGGCAGAGAATAACCTATAGACTGTTCTTTCCTTTCACCAGGTGGGTTCCAGAGATCGAGCCTAAGTTCTCAGGCTTGCTAGCAAGTGTCTTTACCTGTTGAGCCATCTTGTTGGTTCTTGCTGCTTTACATAGACCTATGTAAAGAACAAATAGAGAGCTGTGGCCAATGGTGGTGCATGCTTGTGATGCTAGCACTTGGAAGCAAGGGTAGGAGGATCACTTAAACTTGAAGGCCAGCCTGGTTTGTCTACACTGCAAGTTCTAGGCCAGGAATAACTACATACAGAATGTTTCATACAAACACACTCCAAAGAAGAAAAGAGAAAAGAAAGAACAACAAATACAAGCTATAATGCTTGAAAATTTTAATACATTTATTTACATATTTTGATTTTTTTTGATAAGGGGTCTCTGTATAGCCTAGGTTATCCTGGAACTCACTCTGTAGACCAGGCTGATTTCAAACTCAGATCAGCCGGTCTCTGCCTCCTCAGTACTGATATTAAATGTGTGTGCCTCCACTGCCTGGCATAAATTTAGGATTATAGGTCATTACCTTGTTTTGCTTTGTTTGTTAACAGGATCTTACACTATAGCCAAGTCTGGCCTATGACTCCGTGTAGCCCAGGCTGCCCTCAGACTCATGGCAGACTTCCTGTCTCAGCCTCTGTATCACTGGCTATACAAGCTCACTTTTGTTCACTCTTAATCTGTGCAGCATTAGTGGACTCAATGGCTTTTCTTCACTTTTCCTCAGTGGCTAGGACTGAAGGTATTTGTTAGGATAGCAGTGATTTATGTACATTTTGACTACTGAAGGCTCCAAGCCTAATGATCATTCTTGTTTTTGTTTGTTTTTTTGGTTTTTGTGGTTTTTTTTTTTAAGGAGTCTGGATTTGATATATGTTCACAACAGAAACATTCCAAGTATAGAACAGATATAGCTCTAATGGAATTCTGTGTGGTGATGTCGTTTCTCCACAGATCCAATACATGTTTAAGCAGGTATTTGGCACGCATAACACCCAGAAAGAAGTCTTTGATGTGGTAGCTAATCCCTTGGTAGAGAACCACATTCATGGAAAAAATGATATGATCCTTGGAGTTTTGTTAAACTCCCTGTTTCATCTTGTGATGAAACTTTGTGATGTTTATATATTTGGCTTGAGATTGAATTCATCTTTAACTCATTCGAGTGATGATCTTTTTTTGTGGTTTATTAATTTTAGTGTCTTAAATACAATGAGATGTTCTGTGGGACTTTAAGAATATAACTCATTGTTACTTGCTACACTGTAGGACTTCTGTTTACCTATGGCGTGACAGGAAGTGGAAAGACGTACACAATGAGGGGGTCTCCGGGATCCGGAGGCCTGCTTCCTCATTGTTTGCAAATGATCTCTCAGAGCGT
>NW_021621285.1:0-10382 GCF_004785775.1 Grammomys surdaster
TTTTTTTTTTTTTTTGATTGGGAAACTTTTAATACCTGCTTCTATTTCTTTAGGGGGATATAGGATTGATTAGGTGGTTTATCTGATCTTGATTTAACTGTGGTAGCTGATATCTGTCTAGAAAATTGTTCACTTCATCCAGATTTTTGAATTTTGTTGAGTATAGGCTTTTGGAATAGGATCTGATGATTTTTTTTAATTTCCTCAGTTTCCATTGTTATGTCTTCCTATTCTAATCTTATTATCTTGGATACTGTCTCTGTGCCCTCTGGTCAGGCTAACTAAGGTTTTATATATCTTCTTGATTTTCTCAAAGAACTGGTTCCTGGTTCTGTTGATTCTTTGTATAATTCTTTTTGTTTCTACATGGTTGATTTCAGCCCTGAGTTTGATTATTTCCTGTTGTCAATATCTCTTGGATGTATTTGCTTCTCTTTGTTATAGAGCTTTCAGGTGTGCTGTCAAGCTGCTAGGGTATGTTCTCTAGGTTCTTTTTGTAGTCACTTAGAGCTATGAGTATTCCTCTTAGCACTGCTTTCCTTGTGTCTCAAAAGTTAGGTAATGCTGTTTCTTCAATTTCATTAAATTCTAAAAGGTCTTTAATTTCGTCATTTATTTCTTCCTTGACCAAGTTATCATCGGCTAGAGAGTTTTTCAGTTTCCACGTGAATGTCAGCTTTCTGTTGTTTTTGTTATTATTGAAGACCAGCCTCAGTCATTGGTGATCTGATGGGATACATGGGATTATTTCAATCTTCTTATATCTGTCTAGGCCTGTTGCTGAGAAGAAGGTATATTCTTTTGTTTTAGGATGAAATGCTCTATAGATATTTGTTAAATCCATTTGGTTCATAACTTCTCTTAGTTTCACTGTGTCTCTGTTTAATTCTGTTTCCACTATCTGTCCATTTACGGGAGTGCAGTGTTTAAGTCTCCCACTATTATTGTGTGAGGTGCAATCTGTGCTTTGAGTTTTAGTAAAGTTGTTTTATGAATGTTGGTGCCCTTGCATTTGGAGCATAGATATTCAGAATTGAAAGTTCATCTTGGTAGATTTTTCCTTTGACAGGAATGAAGTGTCCTTCCTTATCTTTTTTGACAATGTTTGGTTGAAATTTGATTTTATTCGATATGAGGATGGTTACTACAGGGAGTTTTAAAGTGTAGAAATCTTTCCCCTGATAAAATACTCTCTCACAAATATATGTGAGTTTCTGTGGGCCACTTAAAAGATCACACTGAAAATCTAAACATAATGAAATGTAAAAATTTTTACCTGTTGACAGTCATTGAATATTCCTTTGGATTCTTTGATTTGCTGAGATTCTACTTTTTGAAGAATGAGTTCATGATAGGTGTGGGCCACAGCATACACAGCATTATACAAATTGTAACCTTCTTCACTCAGGGCCATGTCAAATTTGTGCAGTGCTAACCATTTCTCTGTGTTGTTGAACATAAAATGATCCGTCTTGCTATTGCTGTTCTTAGAGATTGAACAATTAAAATAATTCCACTTCTGCATAATCTGAGAAATGTCTATTGGATACATCGAAGAGTTTATTATTTGTACAAAATTGCTAAATTTAGTAATATCATTGTTGTGGTGTGCAAAAGTGACAGTCCCATGGAAGAAATCAAGGCTGAAATCTTTTTTATTTGTGATGACATCCCATTGTGAGGTTGTGATCCAGATTCTCTGAACACCTAAATATGCCCATCTTCTAAAGCTGACTTCTAGGGTAGAGTTCATTTCACCATAAATGATAACAACCTTGGCTGATGATGCCATAATTTGTTTATCATTGTCTTAGTCCTTGTCGTGTATATCTGCATGGTTTCTGGGATCATATTCACAAATGCTAAACAGATCCCATGCCTTTGCATTTCTTCTCTCAAGTCTGAGAGAAACTGAATGCCCTGGTCATCATCTGAGATGACAAGTCCTATCCAAGTCCATCTAAAATGAACCATCAAGGATGCCATAGCATGAGACAAACGTGTGTCCTTGGTTGCTACCTGATAGACATAGGGAAACTGGTCATGGTCACTCAAGTTAGGATTAAATGGTCCAAAGAAAACCTAGAGGATATATAAAGATGATGAAACATCCTGTAAGGAATATGAATGTTAGAAAGTTTGGATGTATATACAAGTAACATTACTCACATTTCAGAACTCCTATTGAGGATAGTAAGATTACACTATAAATATCACATATTATTCCTATTAGATTCTAGACTATTCCTGAGAAGTCACCATGTTATAAACACATACTTAACTGTTTTCTCAATGCATCAAAAATCTGATTATTTAATCCTTTATAATAAATGGATAACATATAAAAAAGAATACACACACAAACCTATACCAAGCAAATTTTCTCTCTAGGCACCTATGAATAGAGTAAAAAGTTGTTAATTCATCCAGTGTTACACATTCTCACCTTTGGGATCCTAGAATCAATTGCCAGTTTTAAGGATGTTGTCCATAATGGTCCTATAAGGTCTACAGGACAGCTTCCCTCTACTCCACATTCATAATTAATAAAACGCCAAGAAAAATTTTGTGATAAGTATTTTGTTTCCAGATTTTCAAATATATTTTCACACATGCCAGCACTGTGCAAGAATACCAAAGACTTGTTCGGTAAAAGATAAGGATTCCTGTTGATCTCATCAGTAGCAAAAAACATTACCAGAAAAAACTCAGATCTTCTTTCTGGTATTCTAAAAGAAGACATAGGGATGATTGTAGAGAGTGCTTGAAACATGAAATTTTCCCTCCAATTGCAGAAACTTCACACTAGGATACAGGTAAATGCTGATTTTTCTGAAATAAGCTTAAGAAATTAGTGATATTTGAGATTAATAAACCTTAAGAATTCTCCCAAATCCATCACTCTTATATGATAATTTTTATATTTGTGACAATGTATAAAGAGCTGTTTTATCTCTGAATGTCATACATGAACTAGATTACAGTTCTATAAACTAAGGTTCTTACACAATATTCTTCAAGTTCTAATTACACAGAACCAGGTATCTTTAAAATCTTGAAGTCTTCAAGTCAGTTTCATCTTTACTGCTTCTAGTTTCAATGTCTAAGATATACACATGATCTTCTGGGCTCTTCCAAAGGCCTTTTGTCACTTCTCCAGCCATGCCTTCTGTAGCACTCTAGTCTCTGGTAGACTCCACTCCATTGCTGCTGCTGTTCTTAGTAGACATTGCATGATACTGGCATCTTCAATACTATGGGGACTTCTGATGCAACTAGGCTTCACCAATAGCCTCTCATAGGCTCTCCTCATGGTGACAAAGCTCACCTTCTTTACAAGAATCCTTTATATCTTAGACATCAACTGCAACTGAGACTGCACCTTCACCACTGGCCTACCCTGGCACCTCACAGTACCAAGCCTTAGCTGCTCTCCATGAACATTTCATACCTTCAAAACCCATACCACCTAGGTCATTCTTACTTGTTACCAACCCAGCTGCAACACAAGTGATAACCTTGGCTGTCTCTGGAACATAGCTTCTTTGTGATCTGAGAAAATGCTTACCAGAAGATTTCACCTCATTGATGCTGGTCTCTTCTTTAGCAATGCTAATTTCTTAGGTCCAGCTAACCAGCATCAATTTTCCCAGTAGTCCCTTCTATTCTTGAGGCTAATGCCAGAAGCCACCTATTTCTGCTGCTTGCTGTTGCTAGAACATACTGCCCCTTATTCTCTTATCAGATTTCTGTATTCCAACTTCCTCACTGCTGGAGTTTGTTCAGTAGATTGGCCTTGAAAACAAAGATCTTCATGCCTTTGTCTCCTGAATGCTGGTGATAAAGCTTTGTACCACCATGCCTGGACTTCTGCTTTTCTTCACCTAGAACTTATTCTATTCAAGACTGACCTTGAACTGAGAGATCTACTTGTCTTTTTTTTCCCATGGATTAAATGTGTGCATCACCATGCCTGTGCTTACGTTTTCATGACCACTATTCCTGAACATTAAGATCAAAAGCCTGGGTCTTCCAGCCTCAGTATCTGTATCACATGTGGGTCCTCTATTTTTCAATTGTAGGTCATTCCAGACTGAAAGTCCAAACTATTCCTTGTTCAACTGCAAATACAAACAAGATTATGTGGGTAGAATCTTGCCCTGAGATCACCATTCCCTTAATATATTTATTTCCTTGAACATAGGTTTCAGCTCCATTTCACTTCCTGGGGTCCATTTATTATCATTTGAACCATATATTGTACTTTGATTCTTTCTAAGTTTGCTATGTTTGAACAGAATGCTCTTCATGGGACTAAACCAGAAAATAAAGACCTTGCTAGGATTTTTAGAAACTACCTTTGTCAGTGCAATTAATATAAATCTCCTTACATTAGACACAGGTAGACTCTTCATACAAGGGCATAAAGCAGTCACATTCTTCACCAGTATACCACAAAAATAGTCTCCGGGCCACTGGCTGAAATTCTTATCTGCTGAAATATCTTAGGCCAGGTCTGTACAGTTCAAATCACTCTCAACAACAAAGTATTCTATATTCTTATTAGAATAGCCCTTTAAGCCCCATTTAAAGCATTCCACTGCTTTCCAAATCGACTTGCTTCTAAACAAAAGCATAGCCAAGCCTAACACAGCAATACTCCAGGCCCTGGTACTAATTTCTGTCTTCATTACAGTTTCACTGCAGAAAACAGGTACCATGACCCAGGCAACAACTATAAAAACAATGTTTGCTTGCAGCTGGCTTACAGGTTCAGAGTTTCAGATCATTACCATCAAGGTGAGAGCATCCAGCATCAAGGTATGAGTGGCGCCGAAACTGAGAGTCCTCTATCTTCATCTGAAGGCCTCTAGGAGAAGACTGGCTCTCTGGTGGTTAGGGAAAGGGTCTCATTTTCCCAGCCCCCCTGTGACACACTTCCTCGAACTGGCCACATCTACTCCAACAAGGCTATAACTCCTAATAGTGCCATTCTCTGGATCAAGCATATACAAACCAACACTATTTGACATATCAAATTTTCTATTCAATCACAGTAAATATTGTACTACATGAAATGCTAAATTACTGTGTAAATGCTAGATTTCCTGAAATAAGATTGGGAAAGTAGAGATCTTTAGAGTTAAATACAATTTCAGATCATAAACATGTCAGTCTGATATGATAATTTTTATATTTCTGAAAATCCATAAAGAACTTGTTTTTTTTCTCTGAAAGCCATGCATGAAATGGATTACAGTCCTAGAGAGTAAGGCTGATAAACAATACTCTTGATGCTCCAATACCACAGAAAAAAAATTTTAAAATGCCTTGAACAATATAAGAAATCCATAACCCCTTAAATTTTTTATTATGTGAAATTTGTTTTATGTATTAAATATCTCAATATTGAGTGTTTTAAGAATCAAATGATACAATAATATTTCATTCAACTTTTTGATTCATAACCTTTGGTACCATAACATTTTTATTAACACATACTGAATAATATGCATAACACAGGATCCTAGTTCACTTTAGTTCAAAATTATGTTTCAAAACATACAAAATAATCTTTGGAAACTAACATAGTAAAGGAACATAAAATAATAAAGAAAGAATCATTAAGAAATACATTAAAAAGCCAATATACAATACCACCTGACATGTTATATGTCTATATAAATTGTGTAATAATAATTTTACTTGAAAATGATTGTCTGTGTTTCTATGAGAAAATTTATGTAATTAGAAAGAAAAATTTTAAAACATGATAACAGGAAAAACTTGTTTCAGTCAAACAATACAAAAATGTTAATTTCATTATTATTGATGTCGAATCTTAGTACAAAGAACATACATGGGTTGGTCGATGGCTCCTTGCACATATGTATCAGAGGACTGTCTTTCATGTCCACCATGGGAGATCATGAGACTAATCCTGTAGAGACTTGATGTCCCAGGGAAAAGGTTGGTGGGGGTGGGTGGGTGGGTGGGTAGGGTATAGGAAGTATGGAGGTTTCTGGAGAAGTGGGGGTGGGGTGGTGATAAAGTGGTAAGGGGTTGGGAAAGCACTCTCTCAGAAGCCAAAAAGAGGGGAGATGTGGAGAAGAACTCTGGGATGGGGAACCAGGAGGGAGGCCATATTTGGAATGAAAATAAATAAAATAATTAAAATTTTAAAAATACTAATATTATACGCAATGAGAAAATTTTTCAATAATGATATTTCCATGGTTTTGTAAAAAATGCTTTTAATAGTTCCAATTGCTAATGTTTATCAAACATGATAATTATTTAAAGATACATTTCATTTAAATTTATGTATCCATACCAAAATATATAAAATAATACAATATACCACACAACCAGATTATTATTCTCTAGGCTCATTTGCACATCAATTTGATGTTACCTTTTAGTGTAACTGTTAATATGTCAATTTACTTTAAAAGGTATCAGATTTCTCTTAACAGCTCAGTCTTCCTAATTCTTTGCCATCCTTTAAGTGATGTCTGAGCACTGAGGTCTTTTTTCCATGTGAAGTGTGTTTCATCTGTCCCACAGTCTCCCAGTACATCTGTTACAATTAGGAATATGAGTTTGAACCCAACGTATTGAAACCACACTAAGTGGTGACACATTGAAAATACTAAAATAGTGATTGATGTGTTATATAATTTTCACTTATTCCTATGTTCCAATGGGAAGAACAGGACAGAATTCCAAAGTTTGTATATGCAACTACATATTTTTAATTACTGACATTGAAGCAGGAAAAAATGACTTACCTAAAATCAATGAGATAATTATAAAAATTTTCTTCTATATGTCCCTCATAGGTGAAAAGAATCAAACTACAGTCACTTTGCAAATCTCCATCATTATCTTCAGTATTCTGTGTCCTCCAGAAACAAATGGGATCAGTCAAACTGTACAAGATGAGATAAAACTTCAGGAGCAAGAGGGAAATAGTGAAAGAATACAGCTTCTTCATGTCTGCTAGGATTTAAGATGGAGCACTTATGAAATCCGTTTCTTTTTCAGACAAACATCACACACACATTTACACCTATGTGTCTGTTTTAAGGCTATTGCTGTCTGAGAATCCACTTAATTATATTCTACAGTTCCTTTCCACTCATCCTGTGTCATAGTCCCTGGATACATCTGGAAAATTGTGGCCTCAAGCTCTGCATCTGTGGTCTGGAAGCTTTTGATCAAAACATTTTTGAAAACATGTTGTGAAGATCATGTTCTCTACCCTCAGATGTCATGATTTTATTCATATCCATGGCAAACACTCCAGAGACAATATTCTCCTGAGCAGCTTGGGCCAGACCATGTGTCAACAGCCACATGTAAGACACAATTGGCAATCATGGTAATGGATTTCATCAGAACTTCCATAGTAAATGTTGAGAAAGTCACAACTGTCCCATGCCATTCAGACTTTGAGTTGAATCATGGGACACTATATCTTCCATTGTCTAGTCTAAGTAAGGGCAATCTCACAAGCAATAGTGAGGCAAGAGTTGAGCATTCTCTCTGTTGTACATATATTATTGTATGATAAAACCTCTTCAAACTTCCTGTGATTCCTGTCATCTGGAGAATCCAGTGATGCCTGGAATTACACAGATTCAACACCTATCCTGTCCAGTATTAGTACCTGTGCAGACACTCACTAAAATATAATGAAATCTCTTGCCTGATCTTCAGTTCATGGCAGGCAGTGCCTTTTGATAAAACATTTCTGTGGTTGATGTTTGCTCATACCTCATTAAGATGACTGAGAACAATTTCATACATTTTACTCAAAGGAATGAGAGAATTTAATTGTCATTTATGAGAGAATTGTACTCCTAATGTCAGCATACACTTTATATTTTTCAACCACCCCTAGTTGGTATTTGTTTTGATACAATATTGTGTTGGATTACATTACAACAACCCAGATGTACATCTGACATGTTAATTTATGTAACTTTGTTAGATAACAATGTGTGACACCGATAGAGCATTGAATTTTATATGTAATTGTTTGAATTACCTTATTCTTCTGCCATGATGGCCCCACTGAATTCTATACCCACTAAAAATTAACTGGGGTCTTTAAATCTATCTATTCAGTACCAGTACATGCATTTTTGGAATGGTTGATATTTCATGGGCTTATAATAGTGTCTTATTATAGAGTTTATTGCACTAATTTGGTTATTGTGAACAGGACTTTTTTGCATCCTTTGGTTGAATTATGTTTTTGTTAGTTTAAATATCCTTTCAGTAATTTTGCAGACCTTCTGATTGGGTGAATTGAATATGCTGATGCTTGTGATTTTATATCCTTTTTGCATACTGGATGGAATGGCCATGTCAAATGGATTAGGAACATGCATTCTCTCTAATATGGAGGCAGACTCTGCACTCTATTGTGACTTCTATTGATATGCCATCCTGATCTGTGGCTGTCTTTTGGATGTCAGTTGCTGTGCATGAACATTGGTCTTGGATTCATAAAGTACTCATTTTATCAAGCCAACTAATCAGACAATCAGGTCCTTGAATATTGTTGAATTTTCTTTTGCCATATTTTAGAAATAAGCCTCTATGCAGTTCTTCACAGAGACATACTTCATGTTGCAGTATTTGTTAACTTTCTCTTTTTGTATAAAACTCATATTATTGACTTGACATGGTAGAAATAATACACACAACAGTCAACAGTGTCCTTCCTGATTATTAAGAAAAGCTTTGACTTCTTTTTCCTTTTAAGTTATTCTGTTGGCTGGCAATCTTAACATATTCACTATAATACTACAAGAGTATTTAAAATAAAATTTAACTTCCATGTTTAACAGATGTTATTCCATAGATTCCTTCAAATTTGTTGTCTGTTTATTTCTTGTTGATATCAGATGTCTGATACCAAATTGTGTTATGTGGAGCATGTGATAATCTCTATCCCATTTTCATTTCATAGAATAATATTAAAATAATTGATGATGAATTTTCATTAAATGATTGACATCATTTGTTAAAGAAATATTCTTGTACTGATTGTTTCTCATTAGTTGGATGCAGTTTGTTGTTTCTTAAACCACTTGAAACTTGGTGTGACTCAACACAGAAGCAAGATTTATTCAAAGCACTGAAGCAGTTATGAGTATCTACAGTTATCACTCTATGTTGATGTTAAGAATTCACCTTCAATGACTGAGATTATAAATATCAAATATCTCATTGATTAACCACATGTATTTGCAAGACAATGTGATGGCCATCGTACATCCACATACCAAAATCATAACTTCAGTTTCTTCCTTACAATTTATGAATATCTCATTCAGTTATAATTACCCTGACTTATGTAGAAAATGAACATTCCATTTAATCTATGAAAAAAATCTGACGCTTCCGCCCCTGCCTGGTCCTCTGGGCTGGAGCAGACACAGAGTCGGTCTGCTCCTGTCCTGTTGACAAACTGAATCCTGAGTCATCCAGGAGCCACTGCACTCAGAGCAGCTGGTAAGAACTCCATCTCACTCCCTAAACCCCAGAGATACATCGGGGAGCCAGGGACATCCAGGGCACAGCAGCTACCCAAACCCCGCCCCTCCGGAATTCCACTTCCCTTCCGACCCTGCCTGGTCCTCTGGGGTGGAGCAGACACAGAGTCGGTCTGCTCCTGTCCTGTTGAGAAACTGAAACCTGAGTCATCCAGGAGCCACTGCACTCAGAGCAGCTGAAACTGAATCCTGAGTCATCGAGGACCCACTGCACTCAGAGCAGAAGGATTTCCAGATCCAAGAGGTGGCCTGAGTCTCAGGAGTTCTTCCACCCAGGAGATTAGGAGCATAAGACCACAGAGACCTCTGGACTCTGAGGAGCTCTGCAATAAGCAAGATAACTGGAAATACAGACTCCAGTTTTACACAGTGAGGGCAGGTACCACTAGAGTTAACCAGATGGTGAAAGGCAAGCGCAAGAACATAAGCAACGGAAACCAAAGTTTCTTGGCATCATCAGTGCCCAGTTCTCCCAATATAGCAAGCCCTGAACACCCCATCACACCTGAAAAGCAGGATTCAGAATTAAAATCACTTCTCATGATGATGATAGAGGATTATAAGAAGGAATTAAGCAACTCCCTTAAAGAAATACAGGAGAGTACAAGTAAACAGATAGAAGCCCTTAAAGAGGAATCACAGAAATCCCTTAAAGAAATGGAAGAAAACACAAAGAAGGAATTAAACAAAAACATTAAGGATCTGAAACTAGAAATAGAAACAATAAAGAAAGTTCAAAGGGAGACAACCATGGAGATAGAAAACCTAAGAAAGAGATCAGGAGTCACAGACGCAAGCATCACCAACCGAATA
>NW_021621286.1:0-3395 GCF_004785775.1 Grammomys surdaster
TTTTTCAAGGTAGGGATTCTCTGTGTGGGACTAGCTGTCCTGGAACCCACATTGCAGACAAGGCTGGCTTCAAACTTAAAGATTTACCTGCCTCTGCTTCCCAAGTGCTGGGATTGGAGGCATGCAGGGGCAGGCTGGATCTTCCCCGTGAGTTCAAAGCCAGCCTAGTATACAGAGCAAGTTCCCAGGACAGACAAGGCAAAGCCACTGTAATCCAGCACTTGAGAGGCTGAGACAGGAGGAGGATCATGAGTTCCAGCTCTAAGTGGGAGGACACAAGAAAGAAATACAAAGAAGAACAGAGAAGAAAAGAGAGAATGGCAAAGAGGTATGGTTGGAGGCCAGTGGGTGAAGTGGTGAAAAGAAGAATATATATGTGAATGTGTGTGTGTGTGTATGTATATATTCTAATATATATATATATTCTACAGCATCCATAAAATAAAAACAATATAAACAAAAAAAGCCAAAATCTAAACAACAAAAAAATAGTCATCAGTTATAGATAATAGCAAGTCAGAAATAAATGAACAGGAATAAACAATATTCACGATTTTTGGATAATAGTAAATAAGAAATAAATGAACATGAATAACCAATAGTCATCAGTCATAGTTAGTAGGAAATCAGAAATAAACAAAGCTGAAATATCAATAGTCATAAGTCATAGATAATAGTAAGTCAGAAATAAATGAACAGGAATAATAAATATTCACCAATCATTGATATTAGTAAAACAGAAATAAGTGAACATTAATAATCAATATTCACCATACATGGATAATAGTAAATCTGAAAAAAAGGAACAGGAATAATCAATAGTCATCACTCAAAATTAATAGGAAGTCAGAAATAAAGCTGAAATATCAATAGTCATCCGTCATAGATAAGAGTAAATCAGAAATAAATGAACATGAATAATCAATTGCCATGAGTCATAGTTAATAGTAAATCAGAAATAAATAAAGTTGAAATATCAATAGTCATCAGTCATAGATAATCGTGAGTCAGAAAGAAATGAACATGAATGATCAATATTCACAATCGTGGATAATAGTAAATCGGAAGTTAATGAACATGAATAATAAATATTCACCATTCGTGGATAATGTTAAATCTGAAAAAAAAAAGAATATGAATCATCAACAGTCATTAGTCATGGTTAATAGGAAATCAGAAATAAACAAAGATGAAATATCAATAGTCATCTGTCATAGATAATAGTAAGTCAGAAGTAAATTAACACGAATAATCAATATTCACCATTCGTGGATAATAGGAAATCAGAAATAAATGAACTTGATTAATCAATAGTTATCAGTCGTAGTTCAAAGGAAATCAGAAAAAAATAAAGCTGAAGTATGAAAAGTCATCAATCATGAATAATAGTAAGTCAGAAATAACTGAACATGAATAATCAATATTCATGATTAGTGGATAATAGTAAATCAGATATTAATGAACATGAATAACCAAAAGCCATCAGTCATAATAAACAGGAAATCACAAATAAATTAAACAGAAATAATAGTAGTCATCAGACACAGATAATAGGAAGTCAGAAAAAAATGAACATGAATAAACAATATTCACTAGACATGGATAATAGTAAATCAGAAATAAATTAACATGAATAATCAATACTCGTCACTATTAGTTCATGGAAAATCAGAAATAAATAAAGCTGAAATATCAATAGTCATCAGTCATAGATTAGAGTAAGTCAGAAATAAATGAACAGGAAAAATCAATATTCACGATTCGTGGATAATAGTAAATCACAAATAAATGAACATGAATAACCAATAGTCATCAGTCATAGTTAATAGGAAATCAGAAATAAATAAATCTGAAATATCAATACACATCAGTCATAGATAATAGAAAGTCAGAAATAAAAGAACATGAATAATCAATGTTCACCAATCATTGTTAATAGTAAATGAGAAATAAATGAACATGAATAATCAATACTCACCATTCCTGGATAATAGTAATTCCGAAAAAAATGAACATGAAAAATCAATACTTATTAGTCATAGATAACAGTAACTCAGAAATAAATGAACACGAATAATCAATATTCACAATTCGTGGATAATAGTAAATCACAAATAAATGAACATGAATAACCAATAGTCATCAATCATGGTTAATAGGAAATCAGAAATAAATAAAGCGGAAATATCAATAGTCATCAGACATAGATAATAGTAAGTAAGAAATAAATGAACATGAATAATCAATGCTCATCAGTCATAGTTCATAGTAAATCAGAAATATATAAAGCTGAAATATCATTAGTCATCAGTCATAGATAATAGGAAGTCAGAAATAAATGAACATGCATAATCAATATTCACCAATTGTGGATAATAGTAAATCAGAAATAAATGAATATGAACAATCAATTTTCATCAGTCATAGTTCATGGGAAATCAGAAATTAATTAATCTGAAATATCAAAAGTCATGAGTCATAAATAATAAAGTCAGAAAAAAATGAACAGTATAATCAATATTCACGATTCATGGATAATAGTAAATCAGAAATAAATGAACATGAATAACCAAAGTCATCAGTCATAGTTAATAGGAAATCAAAAATAAATAAAGCTGAAATATCAATAGTCATCAGTCATAGATAATAGCTAATCAGAAATAAATGAACATGAATAATCAATAGTCATCAGTCATAGTTCATGGGAAATCAGAAATAAATAAAATTGAAGTATCAATAGTCATCAGTCATAGATAATAGTAAGTCAGAAATAATGAACATGAATAATTGCTATTCACCATTCGTGGATAATAGTAAATCAGAACAAAAATGAACTTGAATAATCAATAGTCATCAGTAGTAGTCCATGGATAAAAAGAAATAAATAAAGCTGAACTACCAATAGTCATCAGTCGAGTGACGCACCCCCTGGCAACGATGACACCAACTTTATTCCGTCACTAGGAAGCCGAAGGTTGGTCCTCTCAGAAGTCTCCACCGCAACCACCCTAGCAACAGTCTAGCAATGGCGAGATTCTAATGGCCATGGGTTCTACAGGCCCTTCAGAGTTGAGGAGTGCAAAGGGCCTAGAGACAATGGAGATATGAGAGAGCTGTCTGCCGAGCTGTGAACTGAAAAGTAAGGGAAAGGTAGTCCAGAAAGAGGCTGGGAGAAAAGCATCTCCGCTTGGAGGAAAATAAAGATTGTTAGGCTGAACTGAAAACAAACTCAAGGGAATTTGTTTTATAATCGGAATGGCGTTACTAGTCGCTGGAAAAAGGATCGGCCAAAATAAATGGCCTTGAGTCGATTCTACTAAAAGAGGGGGAAAAAACCTTTAAAAATTTTTTTTCAAGGTAGGGATTCTCTGTGTGGGACTAGCTGTCCTGGAACC
>NW_021621287.1:0-15091 GCF_004785775.1 Grammomys surdaster
CTCTTTCCTTGTTGATCTTTTGAGACAGGGCTTCTCTGTGTACTCTTATCTGTCTTGGAACCCATTTTGTAGACCAGGAAGGCTTCCAACTCATCCAACTGCCTGCCTCTGCTTCCCAAATGCTGGGATTAAAGGTGTGTGCAACCATGCCAGGCCACTTTACTCTTTTAATGTACTGTCTCGTGAACCCAGAGCTTGCCAATACCAGCTAGGGTGGATAGCTAGCTTGTTTTTGGAATCTCTACTTTTAGAAGCTAGAATTACACGTAGTCCACCACACCCACCTGGCATGTATGTGGGTTTTGGGAGCTGAATTCCCATTCTTCTGATTGCTAGGCAAAAGTTCTAACTGCTGAGCCCTCCCCCTTCCATTCTGCTAATATTCATAAACATTTCTCCTCACCAAAGGCTGTCAATTCTGGAAAGCATCAAAAATTTCCTTATACTTCTTCACTATCTGTGGAATAAAGTTCAAGTATAGGTAGAAACCACCTAGTAGCACATTTAAGACTTTATCCTTCCAGATTTAAGCTCATCTCAATCCCTTTCCTTAATCCTCTCCATTTCCTCATACTCTGCAGGGTTGTTTTGTGGGTAGTGTTCTATTTATGCTACTTGGTAGAAAACCATGGTCCTGAAGAGGTTTCCTGCTTAACTTCAACACTTATTTATGCTTTGTTCTTTATTATTCTGGTGCTCTGTAGATATGTTGGGGAAGGATATGTCCATTATGTCTCCATAACAACACTGTGACAGGATTGCCGACTGAACCCCTTTACTTTGAGTTATCAGGAAGAATCAGGAGAAGGGAGGAACTGCCTCAAAAGACTCTTAACTCCTCACCTTTACATAAGTACCCACCAGTAAGATCCAGAGTCCATAGAAAAGTGGGAGGAAACCCACCACACACACAGGAGTCCCACCATACCCTGAGGACCACCGCCCTGTGTGTGTGTGTGTGTGTGTGTATGTGTGTGTGTGTGTGTGTGTTAAGGCTCCTGGAGTTTACAAGACCCTTCAGGAGTCTACATGGTCAACTATTCTCATAATGGGGAAGCGGAGACTTACTCACTTGTGCACAGGTATCCAGCTGAGGTCTCTGGAGTGACATAGTAATACTGTGGTGCACTGTGACTCTGACAGCTAATGGATGTGTGCTTTGTAGTCTTGTATTTTATAGAATTTTCCAAGGTAAACTCTTGGAATCATGACTTTTAAGGAATATAAAGGTATATTGAAACAAAAAAGGTCAGGAACTTCTAGGATACAATGAGAAACAGGGCAGAGAAGATGCCTAATTCAAAGCAAAAGAAAAGGGCCTCTTCATTGTCCTTCATATTTCCCACTACCAACCCAGTCTGTAATTTTCAGCTTTCTAGTGCTTGAAGAAAAACCATGAAAGGAAATATAAATAGCAGGTTCAATTCTCTAGAGTGATCTAGACAATTATCTCGGGATGGAGCATCATGGTTTTATATTCTTGGTTGCTAACTGGAAATTTCTATTGCAGATAATATGCAAGAATTCTTAATATATTCTGAAATACTAATAATTTCAGTCTATTTGCACAAGCACCACTTGAACTTCAGAGGGACCAATGACAGCTCTCTAGTATCTTGAAAAGTCTCCCAGCAGAACACTTGGTTCATGAGCCAAAGTAACATGTTCAAAGTTAAGTTTGTTTTGTTCCCTAAGGGTGGGATCTCCATTCTTACCCTTGGCTTCTTGTTTCTAAGTATCTCAGGTACTTATTAAGGATCTGTCTGCTTGACACACTAACGCTGCACCTGCACTAATTTGACTATTTTAATGGGAAAGCAACCAACTCAAAGTATATACCTTGCCATTTGAAAAGTTGTAATACATTATAGGAATTATACATTTTAATACATTATAGGAATTAAATATTTAAAGCTATTTCTGTAGAACCAGTATTTCTAGGCTGTGTTTGTTTGGAGAACAAAATTTAGTGCTAGAAAGATCGCCAATTCATAAAGCATTCAAGACAGACCCTGAGAAATCAGTAGACTGGAAAATCAAATTTCAATTATTTATTGTTACAGGAAGCAAAAACTATCACCAATTAACCTGAGCAAATAATTGAAATGTGATTGAAACAACTTCAGGTTAAAGATATTTCCCAAAATGTATAGGCTATAAAGTATTTGGATTATGTACCTGCCCTTTAAGTTAGGTGCTAGGAATTAGGGAAACATTATCCCTTTCAGGAAGAAGCAAGAAGTAAACTGGGAAGGAAGAAAAAAGCAAATGCCTATCTCAACAATGAATAAACTAGCCCAGGGTCACAATGCTGCCGAATGGAAGCTAGCTGTCCCCTTAACATTGCTCCATTCGAGCTTGGCCAGCCTTTCGACTTACTCAAGAAAACACAAAAAAAGGAACTTAGGTAATATATACAGCAAATGCCAGTACATACTTAAGTCTCTTGATTCTTTTTGGCAAATGATTTAGGTAAAAATAACCAATTAAAAAGATTTGTACAAAGAGCCTAATGAGGCAATGCCTCTTTTCTATCAATTTCACAAAAAGATTGTAATTAAATTAATGCTGACACCTAGTGACAAGAAAGCACATCTGTATTTTATTCACTTGAATTGTATTTTCTGAAACCAATGAATCTAAAACCTTAATTTCCATAAAGACCCAGTAACATCAGGTAAAGAAAGGAGCGGGTCTCCTGTTTCTAAAACCAGGTGTAGGTCTAAACCTGGCTGGGGTGGGAAAGCCACAGGGACTCCTTAAGAAAAATGCTTAATTACAAATCTGTAACAAACACTAAAGGCCAGGGAAAGGCTTGAGATATATAATATGCAGCTATACATTTTATATGAAAGAGATGCCAATTATTAATGAATTGTGGGATCCATTTTACCTCAGGTCTCCAAGCATAGTCTATTTTCTCCTCTTTAAACTTTTGTTTTTAAAGAAAAGACAAATTCAAGTTAAAACTGATGGAGCATTTGTCTAGCAGGTGCAAGGCTCAACTCCAGAATGGTGGCAAAACAGTAACACACAAAACCAAACAACAATGAGTGAAAAGAAGAAGGAAAATGACTAACAAGCCAATAAAACCCAGTTTTTCTCAACACTTAACAAAAAACTGTGAACGTGCCAAGCTTTCCAAAGCCATTGTCTGGCTGACTGGCTCAATTCAATCAGATGTTATGCCCAATTGCCAAACAACATGTACATACAGCATAAATTTTGGTCAAGCACCATTCTTTATAAAATATAAAGGAAATATTTACGATTCTACATGAAATTCCAGGATGATGGTTTGAAAATCTAGGACACTGTATTCTGAAATACCTACTCTCAACAGAAGAAATTTTCCATTCTACAGAATAGGGGAAACACACACAAAACCTGCCCCGCATTTGAATGAATGACTCCAAGCTGTTTTTAAAGATGATTTCCTTTGAAGCACAATCACAGTCAATTTAGAGTTGGAAGTATAGGTCTAAAATGCGGCATATTGATTAATAAGAAACTGCTACACACAGCACATTCAGAAAGATGTCTTTGTCCTTTTATAAACAATCCCAACCACATTTAGTGACTATACACAGAACTGGCTCACAGTCACTTCAAAATGTCCACCTCATCCAATTTCCTAAACGCTTAAGGAAAAATTCCCTGGAAGGAATTGAGATATCTTCCTGAACCAAGGAATTCATCAAATTTTCAGTCAAGCCTCTGGGATGTAGTAAAATTTCAAAGGCAATTTCTTTTCTTTTTAAATCTTGGATAGGACAACGTGGTGTTTTTTTGTTTTTGTTTTTGTTTTTTTTGGGGGGAGGGGTATAATAAGTAAATCATTACAACTGTAGGAGGGTGGGCTTGAAGCACATTAAAAAAAAAAAAAAAAAGATTGCAAGACCAGGGGAGGGTGTAATAGCGTGTCAAAGGGCAGGATGCTCCGATATATGCTGAAGTGTCAGGAAGGCAAAGCCGGACAGGTCATTTCCCAGGGCTGTACTTTAGTGGTCTAAGGCTCTGGTTAAACCCACAACACAATTGCAATTTTAGAACCTCAACTGAGGTTCAAAGAGGAGGGGAAAAGAACAAACCTATTGCATCCTTTTCAACCAGGAAGCTTGGGTTGGAAGAACAATACACTATTCTTGCAACACAACCCAAGCCTAGCTGGACGGATCATCTGCCTACTTGGGAGTGAACTCAAAAGCCCGGCAGGGGCTCGAGCCGTAAGTCAAGGCAGGCACCTGCATCCTCAGGAATCCCTGTCTGTCCAGCCGGGCTTCCGGGGCGCGCTCCGTGTCCGGAGCCGGCGGGGGCTCCCTCCCCAGGAATGCGCCGCCCTCGCCGGCCCTCCCCAGACCTCGGCCCTCACCTGGTGTTGCTGGCTAATTTCGTCGCAGTACATAAAGCTGAGTATGCTCTCGATGGCTTCAATGTGCAGTGCCACCAGTGTGTTGTTTTGAGGCAGGTGGTCCGGTGCCATGGCGGGTGCAGCGGGTGCCTGGGACCCCAGCTGCGGGGTCTGCGACGAGGGCGCCGGGGGCTGTCGCTGACTGGAGCCAGCGGTCGAACAGGAGCTGCCTTCGCCGTGGCCGCCGCCTCCTCCTCAGCCATCCGCTCCTCAGAGGCCGCCAACGCCGCCAACGCCGCCAACGCCGCCAACGCCGCCATCTTGGAAGTTTGACTCCTTCCTTCACCGTAAGGGGACAAGGACACTTCAGTGCGTCACTTCCTCCTTCTGCCTCTTCGGGGCGGGCGATTTTAAGGACAGGGAGGAGTTCGTGGGGTGACAGCTGGGAAGAGAGGCGAGCTTTCTCTACGTCCATTGGAAAAGAGGGAAAACAGTGAACACTTCAAGAAAGGTGGTCGTTGTAGCTCTTTAAAATCGGAGACTGCCTTGTTAGAGTGGTAACGAGCAAGGATTCTGTAAACCCCAAGAAAGGCGGTCGTCAGAGTCCTTTCCATCTGATAAAATGAACGACAGTGGAGCAGTTTTCTTTAAAAGTAACTCGCCAAAGGATGATAAAAACCATGTTACCTTCATAAGTTTAGATTGAAATTTGTATTTAGATCAGCATTTCCCAAGAGTCACAGTGATAATTTCAGCATATAAAAAGGAATAAAAGACCGTTATTTAAAAAACTACAAGACAACAGATAAACCCTGAAAGAAGGTTAATGAAATAAAAACACAGAGTCACATACCATATGACTACTTTTATATGAGATGTCCCATGTAGGCAAGTCCATAGAGTCAGGAGTCAGATAGATGGCGAGAGAGAGCTTTACAGCACTTGGTGCTCTTCCAGAGGATCTGAGTTTGGTTTCCAGCACCCACACTGGCCAGTTTACAACTGCTCAACTGAAACAGAATTGATTAGTGTTTGGTGGAAGCTGGGAACAAGGGAAGTGTGGAAGACAACAGACAGTTAACGGGTGCATCATTTCTCCTTGTGTGTGACGAGAAAGTAAAATCGGAGGCCAGCAAGATGACTTCTTGGGTAAGGCACTGTCTACCAAACCTGACTACTTAAGTTTAATCTTCCGTCCCATATGATGGAAGCAGAAACCTCACACATACACAGACAAATAAATGTAATTTTAAAATGAGATGTGAGGTTGAGATATACTCAATATAAAATGTATACTTACAAAATTTTTTTAGTATAAAAATTTTTGGGATTCTCTTTCAGTATGTGAAAGAAGATCATGAGAAAATAAAAAGAATAATTACAAAAAAATGAGATTAGGAGCTGGAGATATGGCTAAGGAGCACTTTTCTTGTAGATGAATTGTGGTCCATTCCCAGCACCCAAATGGTAGCTTGGTCCACAAACATACGTCCCAGCAAAACACTCGTACACATAAAATAAATAGTGTTTTAATGGAATTAAGTAGTAGTGGAGGGTGTGTGCAACCTCATGGAAATATTAAAAGCACTGAATTGTATGCTTTAAAGACTTATTTTTAGATTTAGTATATATGTACATTTGCACATGTAGATATAGGTATTTGGAGATGCCAAAAGAGAGTGTTATATCCCTTGGAACTGGAGCTATAGGCAGTTGTGAGCCTGCCAATATGGGTGCTAGAAACTAAGCTCAGGTCTTCTGGAAGAATAGCCAGTACTCTTAGCCTTTAAGCCATCTCTCCAGCACCTCAATTGTGTGCTTTAAAAGTAATGACTTTTATTATATGTGAATCAACTTAGAGAAGATGAAATTTAGCACTGAAAAGATGCTAAAACTGGAAGACAAGCATGTGGTAAGGTGTAGCACACAGTCTCAAAATAGCCCACTTCTTATGTGATACATTAATCACAAAATAAGAAAGATATGATACAGAAATTCAGACTTATAATCAAATGATTAGGAATACCACCACAAGCTATGGGAGGAACTATCATCATGTGCCTCTTACTAGGAAACCTCGTGACTGACCCAACATAATGTAGTATTCATGCATAAAAATACACAATCTACGTAGGAAGTAAACAATGTCAGGTTGGACTTTGATGGGGATTGCATTAAATCTCTAACTTGCTTTTGGCAAGATGATCATTTTTACTATATTAATCCTGAAAATCTATAAGTGTGGGATATATTTCCATATTCTGAGATCATCTTCAATTTCTTTCTTCAGAGACTTGAAGTTCTTGTCATACAGATCTTCCACTTGCTTGGTTAGATTCACACCAAAGTATTTTATATTATTTGTGACTATTATGAAGGGTTTCATTTCCATAATTTCTTTCTCAGCATATTTATCTTTCAAGTAAAGGAAGGCTGATGATTTGTTTGAGTTGGCTTTATATCCAGGCACTTTGTGGAAGTTGTTTATCAGGTTTAGGATTTCTCTAGTGGAAGTTTTAGAGTCACTTGTATATACTATCATATCATCTTCAAATAGTGAAATTTTGACTTCTTCCTTTCCTATTTGTATCCCTTTGTCTTACTTTTGCTGTCTAATTACTCTGGCTAGGACTTCCAGTACTATATTGAATAGGTAGAGTGAGAGTGGGCAGCCTTGTCTAGTCCCTGATCTTAGTTGGATTGCTTCAAGTTTCCCTCCATTTAGTTTGATGTTGGCTACTGGCATGCTGTATATTGCTTTTACTTTGTTTAGGTCTGGGCCTTGAACTCCTGATCTTTCCAAGACTTTTATCATGAAGTGTTGGGAGCCGCCACGAGAGCTGACAAAGTCCGCCATCGCTGGGTGGCGCTGTCGCCCGTAATTCTTCCTAGTACCAAGTAAACTGCGCATGTGCCATGGTAAGCCCGCCAAAGCTAAGCCCATCCCACGGCGTTTGGCGCGCTACGAGTAAGCAGCCAATCAGGGGGTGAATACCCCGCTCTGGGGTATATAGGCAGTGCTTTCCCACGCCTTCTCGTCTTCTACCACCATTTTGGTTTATGGGAATAAACGTGTTTCTACGGAAGGATTCTGGTGTGTATGTGTGTGTGCGTGTGTGTATGTTTTTGCCGGCGAGATCACTACGCGCACGCCCCGCACAATGAAGTGATATTGAATTTTGTCAAATGCTTTCTGAGCATCTAACAAGATGATCATGTGTTTTTTTTCCCCCTTTGAGTTTGTTTATATAGTGGATTACATTGATGGATTTCCGAATATTGAACCATCCCTGCATTCTTGGGATAAAGCCTACTTGATCATGATGGATGATTGTTTTGTTGTGTTCTTAAACAGTTCTAAATATTATGTTTACTATAAACTTTTTTCTCCCAATATAGATGGGAAGGCCAGCCTTTGGTATAAATAATGTATTTCCATGACAACACTTAAAGGATAGCATTAGTGTGCACTATCATTGATGCGGTCTTTAATTTTTATTTATAAGTTAAAAGAAATAAAGCAAAATCAATTATTTTGGTATTTAATCCTATACATTTAACAAGTGTATAGATCTGATTGGGATATATATTAAGGATACAGAGTACCACATTTCCAGAAAGGCTATCTCGCTGTATCTAATTTTGATTCCTAACATGGGCAACATTAATGTGCTCTACTTTTTTATAACTTGACTTTTATTTGAGAATCATGAATGGCATCATATACTGTAAAACCTTTAAGGCTGGTTTCATTCAAACAATATAATGCTACTGAAAATATGTTTGAGGAGCATCCAAGTTGAAATGAATTTTCTGTGTTCCTTTTTGTTTCTGAATGTCATTCTATTCCACAGAGATTCTTCAGTTTGCTTGTCCACTCACCTACTGAAGGATATTGTGTGATCTCCAGTTTGGACAGATATGAAAAAACTTGCTTTGAATGGGCTCAACTTATCCTTGTTCAGCTTATGATACAGAAGGGCTATTCATTCAACCAAGACTGTACTTCAGTTAAGAATTGGGACATGTGCTAGGCTACTGACAGTTGGCATGTTTTTTCTCCAGATTCTGGGAAATTTCTAACAAGGTGAGTGTGGTCAAGGGGATAACATTCTCTCCAAGGTTCCCTAAAATGAGAGCATGACCAATTACTAGCCCTACCCAAGGGAATGAAAATGGGGCCTGCTTTTGTAGAGTAAACTCAAGTGTACCCATTTAACTTTGAATTTTTGACACTTTTCTACCATCAATCCCAAAGGAAACTCTCTACATTCTCCTTGGTGAGTTTATGAAGGAAATAAACAATTAGTAGTGAGAGTCAATGCCTGTATCTTACTGGCTATCCAAATAAGTCATTGTGTTCCCCAAGCAACTTGGCTTGACTGAAAGAAGATCTTTCTATCTATTATGCTATTGTAGTTGCATTTAATTAATTAATTAATTAATTATCCCTGTGTGTGAATGTGTGTGCCTGAGAATGAGTGTAAGTCAGAGGAACATTTAAAATTAAGACTTGTGTGTGTGCTTGTGTGTGTGTGTGTTTGTTTGTTTGTATGGAAGGATGCACACAAATGTTTATATATGAAAGTCTATCGATTCTATCCTTTCACCATGTATGTCAAAGAGATGAAATTCAAGTCAACAGTCTTGAACACAATCATCTTTATAATCTAATCATCTCTCTATCACCTAGACAATTGTCTATGTGAGGTCCATAAATGAATATGCATTCATGGTTACAAAATGTGAAAAAAATGTCTCATAGCTGGATTTTAGTCTGTCAAAATTTGAACAAAAATTGAGTTAAGCTGTTCACAAATAATAGTGCTATACTAATTGAGATCATGTGGGTCTTTGGAAACCTATAAGTTTATGTGAATTAGAATTAAAACAGAAAAGAAACCCTTATAGGACATGTATTTTTGGAAGTTTTGTTTGTTTGCTTCTTAATATAAAATTTTGAGTCAAGTAGTCTATAACTTCATACGAAATTTTGTTGCTAAGTCTGTTAAGTTTACAGAGAAATTTGCGTAACACCACACCAATAACAGTTAGATTTTCTCCTATACCTGTACACATACACTTTATTTTCAGGTAATTTTTGGCTTCTTTATAAATCATCCCAAAACATTATTCGAATTTATGGTCTCACACAAATTATAACTTAACATCAAAATATAATATATAGAATCTACTAAAATGATATGTATTATTCCATTTTCAAAGTTCCTAATTGTTTATTGCAAGTATATACAGACTGATGCACGTTGTATGTTGACACTAAATCCTGAGTTGGTTGATAACACTCACACAGGCTTTATTTTTTTTATATTTATTTATTTATTTATGTATTTTTTGAACATGAAATGCTTTTTTATAGCATGTTTTACAAGGGGAGGGGGTAATAGGGGCCAGGTGGTGGAAAAGTACAAAATCTTCTTGGCCTGTGCCTTGAAACATGTCATGGTCTATACGGTACACTGCCTTGAATTATGATCTACCTGCTGTTCTTCAGAAGATATGGTACACTGCTTGAGTTGTGGTCTCCCTGCTATTCTTAAGATGATATGGTACACTGCTTTGAGTCTATCTGCAGTTGCTAAGCAGGATCTTGAAGTTGCCAAGCTTCAGAGGACATTGTGCAGGTGGGGAAAGGTAGGGGGTGAGGGTAGGGGCGAGGGTCCTGGCTTCTGGCATCTCCCCCTTCTCTGTTTAGTTAGAGAAGGCATCTTATGATCTATCCCAACTATGTGAATTTTGAATTTGGATGTCTAATTATGGGGGGTCTTAGACAAGTTCACAACCCCAAAACACTGATGTGAGACGAGTCACATCGATGGTCGAAGGCTTTAGGCTGTCGACGATGGGCAACGTCAAGGGACTCTGATGTGGGTGAAAGGAGGGTGAGAGCCCTGTCTTAGGCCATGTAGGCTGCACCCACTCCCAGCACCACGCACTCCTTTTCGGCTGCATTGGGTGGGCCCCTGGGAAGTGGACCTACAATAATCCCGTCATTGGGCTAACTCACAGCCCTCCTAGTCCCTTGTAAATGTTCAATTTACCAACCATTTGTCAGTTTGGGGTGTAATATTGTCATATAGGAAGGCTCCCCAATGTTAGCGGCCATATCAAGGGCGGCCTTGGTTTAGGAAAAGGCCAATTTTTGTTGTGGTGATCAAGAGGCCAAGCTCTCTAGCGAGAGAAACGGGGGCAAAGCCAGGCATACCAGGAACCCTTCTGGAGGGCGTGGAAGTCTAGGGGTCGACCATAGGGGGAGGCAGGGGAGCTGGCAGCTGTGTCAGTCTCCTGTGGAGTCACTTCTGGATCCTCTTCAATTTTCGGCTGATGGTAATGAACTTTAACCGTCTTCTTAATGGCAGAATCAACCTGGTTCTTAACAAAACTTGTGAGACGATTAAAGGCCCAGGGGCCAAACGAGAGAAGCAAAAGAATACCAACAAAGGGTCCTAATATACTAGGCAACAGGGTGGTGAGCCAAGGAGAGGTAGAGAACCAGTTTTGATACCATGACTCTCGTTGTTCTCTGGCTCTTTTTCTTTCTTCTAAACTCTTTTTGACCTTGTCCAGGCTATTTTGGACAAGGCCTGTCTTATTGGAATAAAAGCAACATTCTTCTCTGAGGGCCACGCAGAGACCCCCTTCCTTAAGGAAGACAAGGTCAAGTCCTCTCCTGTTCTGTAATATCACCTCAGAAAGGGAGGCCACAGAGTTCTTAAGATCTTGTATTCCTTCCCTCAAATTATTTAAATCTTTATCAATGAGGGATTGGAGATGAGCATAGTGATTATTGGAAGTCACCAAGGAAGCTATACCCGTGCCTGCACCAATGGCACTAATTCCTAATATAACAGACAAGGTAAGGGCAGTCAGGGGTTCTCTCTTGGTTCTCAAAGAAGATCCTTGATCTATAATATTAAGAAAGGACTCTGGATCATGTATAAAAAAATGTGGAAGAATGGTAACAATTACACAATAATCTTTAAAATGTAAAAAACGGGGAATAAATATATAAGAAGTCAAACCAGAAGCACAGGCAAAATATGTACCATTAGGTGCCAAAGTATATAAAAAAGTATCATTAAGAATCATTGTCTGGTTACAGACCGGAATCAAGTCCCTAGGGGGAAGCATAAAGGGTCCCAAAAGACAAAGGCCTATTCCTAAAATGGAGCTAAGAGTAAGACCTCCTTCAGGCGAACGAGTCCCAAGGAGTCTTTTGCCATCATTGGTAAAAGTGGGAGGGGAGAGGATAGCTATCCCCTCATAGAAGGGAGGAATAGGTGAAAAACAAATCCAGCATTGTGGATAATTAGGATCACTGGTATTATGGATAGCCTCAAGAGAAGCATTTACCAAGGAAATAATGTCAGCAGAACTAAGAGGGCCTTTGGGAACAGTGGGCTGAAACATAGTAGCCAAAGGCGCCAAGGGAAAGGATGAAGACAAAACACCAGGGGTGGCAACCGTAGGTTTGGGAGCTGGATTGAGGGGCTTAGAGGGGTGTTGTAGAACAGGATTAGGGCCCATGGCGGCAATATCTTTATTGGGAATGGCCTTAAGAAGTTTTATTGTAAAGGTGAGCCCTGGGTCTGAGCAGCCATATGACCAAGTAGTGCACTCTCTCAGACGCAAGCCCCATATAAATCCTCCAGCTGTCCAGTCTTTATTCTTCCCTCTCTCAGTAAAGGAAATGAGGAGGGGGGAACACCAATTACTTTGACATTGAGATCTTAGAGGATCAGCCGTGGATATACCTAATTTCTCCTGTAAATATTTGGGAAGGAATTTCCTCCGTAGGGTAATATAATCCCAGGAGGAGTGGGGCCTCCAATATGCATCGCCTGTGGTCTCACAGCCCCATGATGCACAAAAAAAGTCAGAAGCATGGCCGCACTTGTAGCTCTGGGAACGATCTCTGTGAGTAGGGCCAGGGCATACATAAAGGCCAGATGGATCATTGGCCAAGGAGGTTCTTTTACTATAAGAATTACAACCAGCAAGATGGCCATCATAGTTGGGGTTTGGAGCATCAACAGGCTTACCCTGGGGCCAAAAATGAGAGGGAGTTCCCCAGTCAGCACTGGCTCCCAGGGCAAGGGCACAAAGGTCCACCTCCAGAGAGGGCCATGAAGGCTGGGTTCCAAGTGAAGAGCTGGAATTAACAATATCTCCTGTCTGATTTATTACAACCCAAGTAAAATTATAAATCTGATATGAGGGGTATTGGAGCTTAATACTCACAGTCGGATAGACCTGGAACGTGAGTAGGAGGAGCAAGGCAATTGGATGCATTTTTCTAAAAGGAAGCACAATTAAGAACCATTCTCAGGGGGTGTCCCTGGGGTGAAATTAGCCAATTTCACCAGTCTTTCTGGTAACCATCTGGCATTTTGTTCTTTGGAATCATATATACACGCATGTCCTTTCCCCCAGATAAGAACTGGGTCGGGACCATTCTATTTGTGTGTCAATGGATCTTTCCACAAGGCTTTAGCATAGGAGTCTGCTGTAGTGGGATGCCAAAATCTGTCTGCTGCAGACTTTCCTTTCTCATCAAGGGTCAAAAAATTAAGAACAAATAATGCATGATTTAATAAGGTTTTATTATTCCCATTTTTGGGGTATAAAATACCCGCTGAGTGTTGTAATTTTAAGAGCATATTCTTTAAGGTCTGATGTGCCCTTTCTACAATGCCCTGTCCCTGGGGGTTATATGGAATAGGAAATAGATTAAATTTTATTGAAGGATTTGAGTCAAGTGTTGATGAAAACTGGAGGAATATATCAGTGGGTGGTAAAGATGGAGGCACAGAGTACAGGAAGAGGTATCTTTCAAAAATACAAGATAAATAAATCCATTTGAAATCATTTGACTGTAATGGAGATTGGAATGTCAAAAGGTATTAAGAAAAACAAAGAACACTAAATAGTACTTACATTAATAAGCACTGTGAAGAAAACAATTGAAAAATCATTTATCTAAATTTAATTTTCAACAAAGACATGTATCATAAAGTACGAAATTCCAGAAAAAATGATAAAAGTTTAGCTTAAAAAAAACAAGCAAATATAACGTATATTATTATTATCAAGAAATACGTTAACATAATGAAAAATCTTCACTGGGAAATGAATTATATTTGTCAATTTCTAGAAAAAGTCTGGGAGAATACTGTAGTTTTCAGTGAGAAGACATCAAAATGCTTCTAATTTTTATTAAATAGAAGAGGAAATTAAGAATGCTACAGCCAGTATTCTCAAGATCTCTAACCAAAGCTTGTGTATCCCATGTCATGTTTCAGATCAAAAACCTCTGTTTTCTAGCCTCAGGATATAGATCTCTTATTTATCTTCCATTTATGGATTTTGGTTCACTACATTTGTAGTCATCATGACAACAGACAGCAGCCATCCCATCCATGCCTTGGCCATTTGAACCAGAATTATATCACCTTCTGTAAAAATGAAAAAAAGGAACCTCAGCATTAAAATGTCTACATAATATAAACCAGCCCTTAATCAACTGAAGATCCACAAACAGAATGCCAAGTTGGGGTGGATATTGCCCTCAGGTCAATTCTCAGTTACTTCGATTTAATATCCGTGGACATTTGATTTAAGATCCAATCTGCTTCCTGATATATATTTGTGAACCCTAAATATGACCTCGTACATTTTGAGGTTTCGATTCTCAGTTTACCATATATCTTCAAAATGTTCCCCATGAGAGTGAACCACAAAACAAAGTCTAATCTAGGTCTCTTTGAGGCTCTCTTTCATAATGCTATTAATCAATATCGCTTTAAGTTACAAACCAGAAAAATCTTAAGACAAGGGCATAAGGGAGTCCTATTTCTCACAAAAATGAAAAAAGAATTTTTTTCTAAGACTCATAATAATATTCCTATCCTCTGAAATCTACTGAGCCAAGCCCCTTTAGCTAAAATAACTCTTAGCACCACTCTGTCCTGTGGCTAATAATTCAGCATACTAAGCTCCATTTAAGCATCCAAACTGCCAGAATCGAAATTCCTACAAACAAAAACATGGACAGACCTATCACAATGATAACCCAGTCTCTGGTACCCACATCTTTGTTAGTTAAGTATTCATCACAATGAACAGATCCCATGAGTAAGACAACTCCTATTTTAGAATGATAGTGAATATGGACTGACTTACAGTCTAAAGACTCCTTCTATTATCACTAAGGGAGAAATGAGGGCAGCATTTAGAAAGACATAGTGCTAAAGGTGCCAAGGAAGGCAGATTATTCTCTCCCACAGGCTGCCAGAAGGATGGTTTTAACCAAGTTGGCCTGACCTGAGATTTTTATGAAACCCACATTGTGACACACTTCCTATGACAAAGTGACCCCATCCTCAGTAAGGCCACATATCTGATTAGTGCTAAATTCTTGTAAGTTAAAGATAGTGAAATAATCAAAGCCATTCCCTGGAACTAATTTGCTTGTGCAAACCAATGAGAGTATGGGGGCTATACCAAGCCAAAGGACCTTAGAAACTATCCAATGCCAAAATACCCATAGTCTAGTCCAGACTCAACAAAGCTCAGAATCCTAAATGTCCTTTTCTCTTCCTGAACTCTCTAAAATTCATTCCAGCATCAAATAAAAGCTTAACATCAGATCAAATATGGACAACATCATAGGGTATATATAAATATTTCAAAACTTCACAGTGATGATACTCCTTCAAA
>NW_021621288.1:0-617 GCF_004785775.1 Grammomys surdaster
GGACCAAGGCCTTATGTTTTTTTAATTTACTCAATTTTGTACAAAAATCACTATTCTGTATAATCATTCCTGTGCTCGAATTCCAGAACATTCCATGGTCATCAAGTCAGCAGTTGCCCCTGCTCCCTTTCCCCACTTTGCTTTATGACTATGTAGAGTTCTCGATTCTGTACACTTCCACACGTGGGGTCACACAGTTTGTGGGCCTGGGGGCTCCCCACTTCTTTATTTTGTGACCTAGAGGGAGGTTGTTCTGAGACACAGTTTTGCTAAATAGTACTGACTAGCTCAGAACTCAAAATTTCTGTCTCAGTCTCCAAGTGTGGTCACTACATAGAACTCAGGAAAATTTGTACTGCAGTGGTTTTTTTTTTTTGTTGATGTTTTTTTGTGTTTTGTTTGTGTTGTTTTTTTTTGCTCCAGGGCCATGGTGTATTGTTTCACAGAAAACTTACCCCTATTGATTCAGGCTTGCAGGTCTGGCGACTCCTCCAAAGTCCACATGGCACTGGAGAAGTCCCTGGTGTCCCTGGTGGAGATCTTGAGTCTCCTTGGTGTAACTCCCCAGAGTTCTAGGCCAGTCTGGGCTGTGGTGAGAAACAAACAACACCAAAACA
>NW_021621288.1:717-13972 GCF_004785775.1 Grammomys surdaster
TTTTTTTGTGTTTTGTTTGTGTTGTTTTTTTTGCTCCAGGGCCATGGTGTATTGTTTCACAGAAAACTCACCCCTATTGATTCAGGCTTGCAGGTCTGGCGACTCCTCCAAAGTCCACATGGCACTGGAGAAGTCCCTGGTGTCCCTGGTGGAGATCTTGAGTCTCCTTGGTGTAACTCCCCAGAGTTCTAGGCCAGTCTGGGCTGTGGTGAGAAACAAACAACACCAAAACCAAGATTAGATTTCTGGGCATGCGTGGAACACAGATGATGCCAGTACTTGGGGGGCTTAGTCAGAAGGACTACTGGAGTTCAGAAGCTCTAGACTAGTCTGGGTTTAGTTGTAGGATCCACAGGGAGGCTAGGGAAATTGCTTAGTTGATAAAGTGCACCTATGGGAAAGCCATGGCAAGAATACAGTGCTGTTCCTGCCTCCCTGGAAGGCAGAGGCAGGCACCCAGACAGACAGTCTGGCCAAAATAAGCAAGCCCGAGGGTTAATTAAAGACAATGTCTCAAAACTGCAAAGGGGGAATCTAGGGAGGTGGCATTAGGGGTAAGAACACTGGTTTTACAAGAATGAGGACTTGAGTTCAAATCATAGGACACACATAAAAATCTAGGTGTTCAAGTCTAAACCCAGTGCTAAGATTGGGAGGCACAGGAGGAGGGCTAGGGTTTGGTAACCATTAACCTAGATCCAGGTTTAGTGGGAGATCTTGTTTGAAAGGAGTAAGGTAGAGAGTGATAGAAAGAATAGCTAATGTCACAATTTGAAGGGAAGAAGAGACAGAAACTGCCCTTACTCCCTTGAGGACAGTCCCCTTTGCAAAAACTGGGGCTATACAGACTGTCATTTCAGAAATGGTTGAGCTTTCCAGACAGTGGTCACCTCCAAGTCGCACATGCTTGCCTGCACTCATCTTTCAGTAGGGGTATAACTCCCTCAGCCTCCACCTGTTATTTTGAGAGGGGGATGGGTAACAGATGCCTTGGTAGATACAGGATGTCCAGAGCCCAACCTTGGCTGGTATTGAAATCCTAAGAACTTGAAAGCTGGAAGCCTCAAATGGTGGTGCACACAGCCTGGGCCAGCACAGCGAGAGTCTCTACCACAACAAAAGAAAGATGAATGAGATACTTTGTTTTTTAGCTGAGTGTGGGGCAGAACACACTTTTGATCCAAGCTTTCCAGAGGCTGAGGCAGGGGTTTCCTTGAGGTTTAGAGCTTCTGGTCCGTTTCTCTCTAAAAAACCAAAATAGTCAGATATGGTGGCACAAACTTGTCACCTGACTACTGAGGAAGTGGAGGCAGAGGATTAGGAATTCAAGGCCAGCCTCAGAAAAATAGTGAATATAATGTTAGCCTGTCTCTCTCACCATAAAAAATAAATAAATGAAAGAGTTGAGATTCATTGAGCTGGTTGTGGCTGTTTCCTAGTCCCCAATCCAACATGTCTTGTCACCTCATCTTTGTAGGACTCCTGTATATCCAGCAGTGTGGAATACATAAGAGTGTGCTGCTCTTTTGGAGGGTCTAGGTTTGGTTCCAGGCATCTACTCAGCAGCTCAAAACCATCTGTAGCCTCAGTTCAAAGGAATCTGACTCATTTTCTGCCTCCTGAGAGCAGCAAATGCCTGACACAGGCGGGGTGTCCTGTGCACACCTTTGTCCTAGCACACGGTTGACAGAGGCAGGAACATGTGTGTGTGTGTATATATGTGTGTGTGTGTGTGTGTGTGTGTGTGTGTGTATGAGTTCAAGATCAGCTTAGCCTGCATAGTGATACCCTGTTACCATAAAACATAACAAAACCACATAAAAGATAATCTGTGAGGCTAATGAGATTTCTCAGGCTAATGGTCCTTAGGAGGTGGAGGCAGGTGGATCTCTGGATAGGGGTACACATGAGAATCTATCTTTCCTTTTATTTTATTTAAATCCCATAAAGTGATTGAGGGAGTAAACAGGAAGGAATGCTGTGACCCCACCCCAGCCCAAGCTTTCCCTGCACACTTCCTCTTAGACTTCCTCAGGGACACCTTTCCAGGCAGACAGGAGAGAATACAAGTCTCCACTCACTCTGCAGACCTGTGTGGCCAGGTGTGTAAGGTCAAGTAGTGCAGAGGTACCAGGGCTGGGTAGACCTATTTGAACTTCCATAAAAATTTCCCAGGCCAGATGGATCCCACTGCCTTTTCTCTATCTGTCAGGGTGATTTGAATATGGGGGGGGGGGGGGGGTTGGCAGTCCCCCGCGCCCGGGGGGGGGCGGGCAGTCCATTGTGAATGAGGAGGGAGCTGAGGACAGGGGAGGTATCCTCCGCATGCAGGCACACAAGAAAGCAGTGTTCAGCTGCACACAGTGATGCACAGTGCTTATTACAGGACTGGTGAGGTGGAAGGTGGAGGACCACAAAATGAAGTTCATCCTCAGCTATACAGGCAGTTGGAGACCAGTCTAGGGTATAGGTAACACTGCCTCAAAAATAAACAATTAATTAAAGGGAGTGGCACTATTAGGAGGTGTGGCCTTGTGGTAGTAGGTATGTCACTGTGGGTGTTGGCTTAAGATCCTCATCCTAGTTGCTTGCCTGGAAGCCAGTATTCTGCTAGCAGCCTTCAGATGAAGGCATAGAACTCTCAGCTCCTCCTGGATGATGCCTGCCGAGATGTTGCCATGTTCCTGCCTTGAAGATAATGGACTGATCCTCTGAACCTGTAAGCCAGCCCCAATTAAATATTGTCCTTTCTGAGACTTGCCTTGGTCATGGTGTCTGTTCACAGCAGTAAAACCCTAAGACACTTATGTTCACTCCTTGTCTGCTTGGTTGCTTGCTCTGCCTCTTGACCTAGGGTTGATTTTATTTAGCTCTTGAATTAAAGGTACATGCTAGAGTACAGCCACACAAGTACTTGTCTACAGTAAACAGAGAGATCTGGAATCAAAAGCTGAGCCATACCAGTCCACAATATTATGGTTTACAATGTAATCAAGTATCTTTTAACACAGCCTCCATCATCCAGACTGTCACAAACCCAACCAGTCCCTCCAGACACACACAGGGAGCACCCCCTAAACACATATGTATCCTTCCTCAATAGATTTTATCTCCACAGACTTCCAAATCCATGCTGGTCTCCGTGACAGGCATACATTCCCAAATACAGTTGGTCCTCTTCCTATGGGGCTCTAGTCCTACTCTGGCTTCCCTACTGATGTGGGTACTCAGCATTTAGAATGAGGTCCTGAGAGATCAGAGGAGGTGGGGCAAATCTTATTCACCAAATTCTAGGAAGGCCTCCCAAGGTCCCTGTGCCTATGGGTCCTTCTGGAGTCAGAGGAAACTGAAGCCAAGTTGGGAACCCTCTGACATCTCTCTGGTCTGCTCAAGTGGGGGCACAGATGGTGAATTAGGTGGGACAGAGACTATGCATCAGGTGTCATAACTGTTATGGGGTGACTGTCCAGAGCTTGGTCTATGGCTAACCAGTACAATTCCTGTTCTAATTTTCATCTTTTTTCTAGGCTAATGAAAAGGTTGACTTGTGGGCATTTTCGTGTGCTAGGCAAGTCCTGTGTTGCTGAGTTCCATTCCTTGCCCTTGATCTCCTTGATCTCCTTTTAAGCACCTCATGGCACACAAAACAACCTGAGGCCTGTGGACAAACAGTGTGAGACTATGTTCTATAAGAGCTTCTCATTCTCACCCAGTTTGTAATGTGTTTTCCTAGCACACACAAAGACTCAAATGCTACTCAATTACCCCATGGAAAACAGGCAGGGTTGTGCACACCAGTAATCCCAGCACTCCAGGTATTCAAGGTCCTCAAATACACATTTGATTGTATGGTGAAGGTCATTTCACAATTTTGAATCTTCAAAGTTGAAGCAGGCCATAGCTTTTGACTCCTCTGCTATTTATCTTCTGTAGAGCTTTGTCAATCTTGGTCAAGAAGTTCAGGCAGTTTGAACATGCAAGATTTCAGCAATGCATCTGTCTTTCAGAATTTGAATTGCATCATAGCATTTCATTTTCTGCTGAGAAAATGGGTACTTGGCTGATGGGCCTGCCTCAGCATCACAGGTGTGGCTTGTGTTCCGTGTATTTAGTTCTTTGTGTTAGTCTCAAACCCTGGCATAATACTTAATTGAAATGCCTACTCAACATATCAAAGTGGACCTGGACACCAGATTCTTTCATCATTTCTCAGTCCCTATCTGTTAAAGGGTATGGCTGACATACCCCACCACCTAATCTAACATTTTCTGTGCAAGATCTGAGCTATTCTTCTCTCAGATGCCCTTCCAAAGATAACCCAGCCACTTTGGTTACTTTGCCCTCTTCATCTCCCGTCTTTCTGATATGGCTCTCCCATTTCCTTTCCTACCTCTCCTTACATGGCCCAGCTCATGGTCAGGAACACTTGCCTGGACACTCCAGAGGTCCTTGCCTTTGGAGGTGGTATCCCTTTTATCTCCCCACCATTCCATTTTCTCTCTTTCTTTTTAAATGCTTTTATTTTTTACATACATTACATCTGGACTACAGGTTCCCTTACCTCCAGTTCTCCCAGATACCCCCTCTACTTTCCCCTCGACTCCTCTTCCATTTCTTTTCAACAACAACAACAACAACAACAACAACAACAACAACAACAAACACTGGAGCAGGCTTCACTGGGATATCAAAGAAACAATGGCATAACAATTTGTGATAAAACTATTCACAGTCATGCTAATCCTGGACAAGGTAAAAGAAAAGTAAGAGGAAAAGGATCCTAAGCACTTGCAAAGAGTCAGAGTTACCCCCTACTCTTGCTGTTGGGGTTGGGTCTCATAAGAACACATAAGAATTCCAGTCATATTTGGTTTATCCTGTGTCTTTTAGCTAACTAATGCCTGGTTCTTCGCCACCCACACAGCCATCCACATGCAACCATAAGATATATGTAGAGTATCTACACAGGGTCCATGATTGTCACTTCAGTCTACATGAGCACCTATGAGCCCTGGTTAGTTGATTCTGTGTGTTGTGTTCTCATGGTGTCCTCCACCCTTTTTGCTACTAGAATCCTTCCTCCCCATCTTCTTCATGATTATCTCAGGGGCTGAACTAAGCCTCTTTGATGACAACTGGGCTAGGCAGAGTATCAATAGGAATCCTTTTATTAAATATTTTGTAGTCATCTTTGGTTCTACCCTGGGTCTGTGGACTGACTAGTCTCTGGCTCTTGGGGATCCACACAGTTTTAGGTGTGGACTCCCTCTCTTAACTTGGGCCAGAAGTTAGACCAGTCATTGATTGACCACTCCAAAAAGTTTGGTGCCTCTATTAGCCCAGCAAAGGCAACTCAAATTGTGTTTTCCTGAAGTGGACACAGGTGAAAGGCTAAGAAAAACTCATGAAGAAATGTTTCACTGAAACAGGCACGTGAAAAATGATGTTCTCCTTAAGCAAGAACATGAAGGGACATGTGATCAAGGATTGTTTGCTAATGACATGCATATATTGGTCCACCTTCCAATGAGTAGTTGAACTCCATTTATTGGGACTCCATAGAGAGAAACCTATCAAAAAACTTCTGGTGGTATGATACAGTTTCTTGCCACTTCTGTGGGCTGATTGACATAGTGATGTCAGCTAAGACAGACCCACATGATGAGGCAAGACACATGGAGTATGTATGATGTTTAGAGAGAGTATTAAAAGGACTGGATGGACAGTAATAAAGGCTAAGCTAGTTTTTCTTATATATCTAGGTATGCAGTGTTTGTTAGTCTTGTGTCTTTGCAGATTTGTGCTTTGCTGAGAGAGCCAAACTTCTTCTGGAGTTAATGTTGACTTGTGCTGAGGCTGAGGCCTGGCAGTCTCTGTTAGGTAGTTGCTATCATTACTGATTTGCTATCCTCAAAGTACTGAATTGGACTGTTGTTATATCAGTAAAGTGTTTACAAGTGGATCAAGCTGTGCTGCTGTCCTGTGAACTGAACAGCTGATTTCCAGACAACAGAGATGGGAATTGCTCCAGAGAATCATTTCTAGAAATGGAAGTAGAATCATTTCTACTTCCTCCTTATTCTTCTTTTTTCCATTATCTCTTGTAGGTAGTTGGCTAAAAGGGAGGCTTCCACAAATATGCGAGTTTTCTGTAGTTTTTGTAGTTGTTGAAGTCCAGCTTTAATCCACGATGATCTGATAATATGCATGGGGTTATTTCAGTCTTCTTGTATCTGTTGAAGTTTGCTTTGTGACCAATTATATGGTAAATTTTCCATGAGGTGCTGAGAAGAAGGTGCATTCTTTTGTGTTAGGGTAATATATTCAATAGATACCTGTTAGGTCCATTTGAATCATAACTCTATTAGATTCATTATTTCCCTGTTTAGTTTCTGTCTTGAAGACCTGTTCACTGAAGAGAGTGGGGTGTTGTGGTCTCCCACTATTAATGTGTGTGGTTCAATGTGTAATTTAAGCTTTATTAATGTTTCCTTTATGAATGTTGGTGCATTTGCTTTTGGAGGATAGATGTTTGGAACTGAGATGTCCTCTTGGTAAACTTTTTCTTTGATTAGTGTGAAGTGTCCTTCTCTGTCTCTTTTGTTTGCTTTCAGTTGAAAGTCTATTTTACTGATATTAGAATGGCTACTGTACTTTATGTCTTGGGTTCATGCTTTTTCTAGCCCTTTATTCTTAGATAATGACTATCTTTCCTGGTGACATTTGTTTCTTGTATACAGCATGATGGAGGGATATTTTTTTTAAGGTAAGGTTGTAAATTAGGATTAGTTTAATGGCAATAAATATTTTATTGGATATATTTTATTTATTTATATTTCAAATGTTATCCTGGTTCCTCATTCCCACCTAGAAACCTCGTTTCGTTCCCATCCTCCTTTTTGCTTTATACCATTTTAATTACATGGTAGTATTAAGGTCAGTTGTCTATTGCCTTGCTTGTTCTTTGATTGTGTTCAGTGTCTTGATTGTTCCTTAAATATTTGCATCTATTGTATTGATGGATTATTTTTATGCAATGATTATATTAGCCTGTGTTGGGGAATTGACTCCATTGATGGTGAGAGACATTAATGACCAATGATTATTAATTCCTGTTATTTTGATATTAGTCTTGGTTGTTTTTTGATTTGAGTCTTGGTTGAGTGTGTGTGTGTGTGTGTCTGTGCACAGACGTGTGTGTGTTTGCCTTCTATTGATTTTAATGGTATGAAATTATTTATTTTTTGTTTTTTTCTTGACTATAGTTAAACTAATTTAAATGGACTTTTCCTTCTGGTAGCCTCCGTAGGGATGGGTTAGTGGGAAGGTATTGTTTACATCTGGTTTTGTCATAGAGTATCTTGGTTTCCCCAACAATGTTGATTGAGATCTTTGCTGGATGGCTGACAGATCTGGTCTCTTAGTGTCTGCAGGACTTCTGCCCAGAACATCTTCATCAACGAATTTTATAAAAGTGTTGCCATCATCTTTTAGGGTGAAAGTCATAGGAAGATGGACAACCACAACAAGCTATAACTTCCTTTAACCAGCTAAAACCTCAGCCTTCGTGGCTTCTGTTGGTCTACTGTAATCTTCTCCACACATTCATTTCTTTTACCTCAGAATCTTACCTTCCTATTCGCTACTCCCTGATTCATGACATCATTTTCTCTCCCACCCTACCAGTATCTGGTAGAATCCTAGGGTTTCCATGGAGCTATCTGTAAACAAATCAGACCACAGGCCACCTACGACCAGTGAGTACTGTCTGCTAGTGGACAGAGGGGCCAGGTTGGTGAGAAGATCAGTCAAGAACAACCATTTATCCTGCTCCAGTGTAACGTGGATTACTGCTAGTCCCTCCCACAGTCACCCTGACCATGTCAGGTCAGGAATGAAACTTTAAAACGTTGATCATATCTTTCCTTATTTGTAGTGTAAGTTTAAATCCCCAGGAGACTATAGATACTAGATATACAGATATCTCAAGTTGAATGGCGTATTTAGCCTTGGTTCTTTCTAAGAAAGTGACTTTTGAGAGACTGTTTACTCTCAATTGATTCATTTTCTGCTTCAGGAAGATTGCACCGTAACTTACTCAGAGCACAATATAGTGGTGTCTTAAGAGGCTCGTGAACAGGAAAAAAATTCAGGTAGCATTGATGGTGTTAAATTTAAAAAACAAAGTAAAACTGGTTTGAAGAATCTAGCACTCCACACCATGATTATGATAGTCTCTCTCCACTACTTCTTTCCTGTTATTGTTCAAATTCAGTGCTGTTCTAAATATATCTTTCACATAGCTATGGTGGCTCACATGTATTCATATTATATGTGAGTACTATAAAGAGCTTCATAAAGGAACACTGCATGTACTGGTTGAAATACTGAAGATCAGATTAAGTCTCCCCTGGTCTACAATGGCCCTGTCTTGACAGAAACAAAATGAAAAAATACAGAAAGAGAGCAATTGCCATGTTTTAGAGAACTCAGTCCATCTTAGGTAAAAAGAGATTGTGGGAGAATTTAGAGGGGACTGGACTCTGTGAAGGCAGTTAATGTAGTGAAAGAAATCATGTGGCTGATATATGAAAGACAGACCCATAGGAAATGGATAGAGGGGAAAAGTCCAATGTATAAAGATAAGGGGCTAGAAAACAGAGATATCAAATAATTCAAAAACTCAGAGATTATCCTAAAGGAACATGAAGATAATTTAAGACCAAATATTGCAGAGAACCACAGATTTCAAATCAAAAGAATCAAGGCATTTCCCAAGTCTTGTCTAGGCAACCACACTGTTGATGTTTGTCTGGGTGCTGGTTCCCTGTTATATAGAGAACACAATCCCACTCTCCTCTCTAGTTCCGACAATCTATCACATCTTGTGAAGAATTCCCTAAGTCTTGTATACACTGGTTTCTGGATAATATCAGATAGGGTTGTCATCACAGTCACTTGTTATCTGTGCAACACTGACATAGAACAGGGAATTCTCACAATGCTTCCTAATTACCTAACCTCTGGAGAGAGGGCAAGTAGAAGACATAATTATACATTCTGCCAAGGTTATTACCTCTTTAACACTCTCTCTCCTAAACAATATAAACCTATTAGTTTGTCTCCTGCTTTTGACTGCCTCCTTAATGTCACACAACCTTGCCACTTTGGAGATGGCTGACAGTTTTTTCCTTCTGAGACTAGCTCACAAATGGCACTTACAGCTTCTCCTGTAACCCTGCCAAGTAACCTTACTTTGTAATTCATCAACTTCCCTGATCCCGGGGTTGCCATGACTCCCTAACTTTCTCATATTACTCTCCTTGCCATGGCCAACTGCTCCAAGGCATTCAGGATACATTTTATAGGGGCATTACATCCCCTAGACTGCAACAAACTTTAACTCTTAATACCCCACCTCATCCTCAGTGCCCTATACTCCATAACACCATGATTCTTGTGGTACTCAAGTCTACTGTTGCCTACTTACTAGTTCATTGCATGCCAATATTTCTCTTTCCCAAGTTGGGAATGAAACATGGAGAAGAACCCCTACCATTTCCGCTCCTGGACACAATAGATGCCTCACATAATGGAAGAAGAGTTGAAATCGTACCTCTCCCAGCTGTTGTAAAAAAGATTTACATGTACTGTCAAATGGACAGCAGGAGTGACCACTTCCTAGACCTGGTATCTTCCTTTTCTTCACAGTGCATCTAGGAACTGTAACAGGTGGCCCAAATCATACTTTTTCTTCAAAGATAAATTGAATCACTGGCTATGGTGGTACTCCAAAAAAACAAAGGGGATTAGATCTTCCTACAGCTTAAAAGGTGGCCTCTGCTTCTTCCTCTCAGTGGAATGCTGCTTCCATATAAACCAATCAGGCACAGTAAAACAAAACAAAACAAAACAAAACAAAGAAACAAGCAAACCTTCAAAATGTAAGGAAGAACTCAATGTCTCTAGCCCCTGGATCTTTGATGATCATATATGTAACTGAACACTTTTGTTCCTGACCTTTCTCCTTCTCATTTTTCTGCTTTTACTAATCATACCTTGTTTTAGAAATGTCTTCTCTACATTTGTCCCATGAAAAATTAAAAACAAATTTCTAGACAAACAATCAGTTACTGTTATAGAACTACCAAACACTAGCCAGAACTCCATGTATTAGTAACTTTGATTCTCCTGTTTTAAGTGTTGTCTGGAAGGAGTACTTTTTCTATCAGCTAACCTTGGCCTACTCCTGGAAGTTTCTAGCCTCAGCAAAACCTTATATAGGCCTAGAACTTTTTCAGTCTCTAAGACTAATAAACTGATAATATAAGCTGAATAAGCTTATATTTCATGTTCATTTTGAGCTGACTGGCTTGTTCAACTCAAGTCTTCTGGCTCAAACTTATCTCCCTGCTGAATTATAAATCTGGCTTTTCTCTAGGCTTCTCAATTGCTTTGCTGGACCTCAAACTAATTCTAAAATCTTTAATAATCTTCTGGCTTCTTTCCATTCTCTAATATGTTCTGTCGTTACCTTTGCCTAGCTTGTTCTCTCTTCAGTCTGTCTCCTTAAAAATAATCCTAATAAAACTGCCTCCTTCTTCCTCTCTGTGTTGCTTTGTTCTCTCTCTCACATCTACAGTTCTCCATGAATTCTACTGTATTCCTGTAATGTACTATCTTCTTCCTGTACTGTCTGTCTCTCCTTTAAGTAGCTTTACTCGATTCTCTTCTCACGAGAGAATTGGGCATATGTTATTCTATTAAATCTTTCAGGGATTCATCACATTTTCTGCTACTCACACATTTTCAAATATGGGTACTTCCTTAATTGATTGGAAGTAAAGGTGAGTATGAATATTTATGTATTCCTGTTCCAGTGATTAAATGTGCTAAGAGCTAAGCCACACTCTAACTTTTGAAACAGGTTCTAATATCCTGTAACAGCTAAAGACTCATGATTACTGAATATGCCTTAAATATTCTCTGATGGTGAGGATCAACAGTGTCCTGAAGAATACAGCAGGAAAAAGTCTAAGGAGCAGTGAACTCTCATTCCCTGCCTCAACATCACTCTCCTCTAGTTCCTCATTTTTAAAATAATAAACAAAAAGAGGAATATTAGCAGGCATTTCTATCAGCCTGCCCTCAGGGACCTAGTGACACCAGCATACATCATTATTAGTTGCCAAGATGTGACACATCTCCACTGTCACCATGAGTCATGGATTGTGCCAATCACATGCACTATACCACTTAGAAAAATCCAGTGACTCCTTTCCTTCATCTCTTTCTCTTCTACCCATATTCAGAGGCAGCCTCTGCATATCCCAATCCCCAATAAACCTCCCATATCAGATCCTTTACATGTGACACCTGCTGCTTAAATCACAACACCTTCAATTACAGAAACAGCTTATAAAATGACATTTTAAATAGAATATATTCCTGAAAAAGTCTTGGAAAATTTATCAACGAAAATCACAGGCTATACATTTTGTTCAGCAGCAGAAAAAAAATAATAATTGGCTATTAAAATGTAGCATAGGGGACATCATTCATATACCAACGTTTAAACCAATTAAAGCTTTAAAATGGTTAACTTGTAACCCTGTTTGGGTAGACCGATGGCTCTTAACTAATAAGACATTATATATGCTTGAATAACTAGTAAAAGAACAGTTAGAAACTAAACATTTTAAGGAAATTACTAGTGATTCCAATTCTCTTGAATTTGTATTAAAAAAGAAATCTGAAAAATGGAGAATGTTCATTGATTTGAGAGCTGTAAACAAAGTAATTCAATCAATTGGGTCGTTATAGCACGGGATCCCTTTACCTTCTGCATTATCTAAAGATTGGCCTATTATGGTTATTGACTTGTGATTGTTTTTTAAGTAACAAGATATAGAGAAATTTGCTTTTACAATGCCTAAATATAGTTATGCCCAGTCTGTAAAACAATGCCAATGGAAATTTCTTTCTCAGGGAATATTAAATAGTCCAAGTTTTTATGTCAGTATTTATGTATCAACCACTGGAAGTAGTTTGTAAACAAATTTTCTCAATCCATTACTTATCAATATATAGATATTTTATTGTCTGGATCTAATACAGACACCTTAAGAAAGAATGTTTAGTTGTCCACAGAGGCTCTTGTATCTAGAGTGAGGATGCATAACTTTCAATATAGATAGAATCCTCAACATAATTAAGCATAGCTTAAACAAAAGGGGGAAATGTAGCAGAATTTTAGCTGTCATTATATGTGGCATGAATTCCAGAGTGATGACACATAGGCTTTGACATAGCCCTTTTCAGTGATTGATATTTGAGATTTTATGGTGTTGTTCCTTTGAAGGGTCCTCAGAGCCTTTTTATAACTTATTTCAGAGGCATACCTGACAAACCAGGAAATATCATATGCCTTAGAATTGTGTAGGTAATGAATTCCTTCAAGAAAACCTCTAGATCAGATAAGAGGATTTGTCATGTGGAAACTGACTTGGTATAAATGTCTTTTGTGTAATAAGAAACAGTGCTTCAGATTTTCACAGGGTAATCCCCCTGCTGCTTGAGAAAGCATAGCCTCATCCTGTAGTGTTGTTCTTTCTTCCACCCTACCACATAAGATAGAATACCAATACGTGGCCACGTACTTAGAGAGAGCTGGCAAGTCCCAAGAGATACAAGAATGTTGAAATTATTTTCTGTATTCTACCAGACCACCAGTGATTAAAGCTAGATACAAAAACCAATAACAACAGAGAGCTTAAAAATTTATGGAAATTGAAATATTCTCTTCTGAATGAAAAGTGGGTCAGCATGAGAAGAAAGACTTCTAAGATTAAGGAAAAATTAAACATTTCTAGATTTCAAGGAAAATGAATGAATAGCATTCCCAAACTTGTGAGACACAATGAAAAGAATGCAAAGAGGAAAGTTTATAGCACTAAGTGCCTTCATAAGTAAATAGAAAATATTTGATACTAGAAATTTAACAGCACACAAGAAGTCTTTAGAAGAAAAGAAGTGGCATCTAAGAGGGAGAGACTAAGAAATAAGCACTTTTAGGGATGAAATCTGAAGGAGATGCAAAAGAACAAACTAAAAATCATGAAGATTAAAAAAAAACATTCTTTCCCTTTGGAGTTACCATCCCCTTCAGCTCCTTCAATCATTCTCCTAACTCTTCCATGGGGCCCCCTATCTCATTCTAGTTGTTGGCTGTAAGTATCTGCCTCTGTCTCAGTCA
>NW_021621288.1:14072-14616 GCF_004785775.1 Grammomys surdaster
CATTCTTTCCCTTTGGAGTTACCATCCCCTTCAGCTCCTTCAATCATTCTCCTAACTCTTCCATGGGGCCCCCGATCTCATTCTAGTTGTTGGCTGTATCTGCCTCTGTCTCAGTCAGCTGCTGGTAGAGCCTCTCAGAGGACAGCCATGTTACTGTCTGCAAGACAACATAGCATCAGCAATAGTGTCAGAGTTTGGTGCCTGCCCATCGGATGATTTCCAAGTGGGGCCAGTGACTGGTTGGCTTTTCCTCTAGTCTCTGCTCCATTTTTGTCTCTGTATTTCTTTTAGACAGAAAAATTCTGAGTTGAAATTTTTGAAGGTGAGTTGGCGTCCCCATCCCTCAACTGAGGGCCATGACTAACTACTGAAGGTGGTCTCTTCAGGTTACATTTCTACACAGTTGGACACTTTGGCAAAGGTCATCCACATTGAGTCCTGGGAACTTCCCACATCCCAGGACTCTGGAACTTTCTAGAAGTCCCTCCAACCCCCTGCCGATGCATATTTCCATTAATTCTCCTGGCCTTCCGGGGTGAGAAAA
>NW_021621289.1:0-6428 GCF_004785775.1 Grammomys surdaster
GGAAGGACATTTTGACTGGACAATGGAAAGGCCCGGATCCTATTTTATTAAGAGCCAGGGGAGCGGTTTGTGTTTTTCCACAGGAAGAAGACAACCCGTTTTGGCTAGCAGAGCGACTGACGCGACGACTCGCGATATTAGAAGATGACACCCAGGCGGACCTTCCAAACTCTGATGACAGCCCTCGTGCTGATCCAAGGGATACAGGTTCCTAGTATATCGGGGGAACAACGATGGACCATATTATCTGCCTTTCCAAAACCCATACCAGTCAGACATAATGTAGCTAATCTGTCCAGGAAATTGTTTCAATATCTTGCAGGAAATTAGTCAGAAAACTTCGATGAGACACTCAAAAAATTGAGAACAGCTGTGGTGACCATCAACTCGACGCTCGTGGATCTGTCCCTGACTGAGGGACTCTCCTCCTGAATCTGTTCAGCTTTCTTTTTCTTTTCTTTTTTTAAGTGGGTGGGAGTAGGCCTGTTTGGTATGCCCTATGCTGCAGATTAGTGTTCATGCTTTGGTTGGTTTGCAAACTCAGAGCTCAACAAAATCGTGACAAGGCTATTATTGCCCAGTCGCTTGTGGCCATAGAACTAGGGGCTTCCCCTGCAGTGTGGCTATCACTGCTTCAAAAATAAGTAGTCTCCCCCTCACTAGTGGTGGTGCTAAATGTTGGGCCATCAGCTGTTGCACCCCAAGGGATTTGCCCATTGCACTGGGTCGGTGAGGAGTCTTGGTCTGGCTGGTCCTTGTCTGTGTAGCTGTGGTACCTGAATTTGAGGCAAACAGCCCTTGCACCCCTAGGAGATGGCTCCATTGCACAGGGATGGGTGTTTGCATCTCTTTCTGTTTCCCTTAGCCCTTGCACCCAGAAGACTTGCTTCCATTGCACCTGGTAGAGTAAGGGAGACTGTCTTAAACTATTAGTCCTTGATCGCTTATTCCCCCAAGATGGAGTTTGCTTGATCGGGCTTGAGTTTGAGTCATGATTAGTACCATGCCAGACAGGCCAAGGGCAGCTAAATAGCCAGTAGACAGATTCCTCAGCTGCTGTACCCAAAGGCTTTTGGTAAAGACACCCTATGAAGCCTCAAACATATCTATATGCAGTCCCTGCCCACTAAGGTGTTCGTTCCATAGGTCTGGTAAGTCAATAACAGAGCGGACGGATAAGCCTCGGCCACCTAAGACAGGGCAGCCCCGGGTGGGGAGGCTGACCCAGTGACGGGTAAGAGTTTGAGCACCGCCCTCCAAAGAGACTCAGACCCGCCGTGAGACCCCCAAATATGGGAGTTACGAAACCTTCCCAGGGATCTCAACTACCACCCTCTGTAATAAAACAAAAAAGGGGGAGATGTAGGAAGCCGCGGCTTGCGCTGGCAAAATCCGCCATTGCAACATGGTGCTGGCATCCGGTGCTCTTCCTAGTAAACAAGTAAACTGCGCATGTGCTATGGTAAAAGCACGCCAAAAGTCATAGCCCATCCCATGGCGTTTTGGCACGCAATGTGTAAGCAGCCAATCAAAGATGAGCACACCGCTCTAAAGGTATATAAACAGTGCTTTTTTCCGGGCCTGGGGTCTTCTACCATTTTGTTTTTGGAATAAACGTTTTGCTGCAGAAGGATCCTGATGTGTGTCCGCGTGCGTTCTTGCTGGCGAGACGATTACACCCGCGTCACACCCTCTCCTTAATATCTCTTAACATCAGTGGACTCAATTCCCCAATAAAAAGGCATAGGCTAATGGACTGGATACGCAAACAGGACCCAGCTTTTTGCTGCTTACAAGAAACCCACCTCAGTGACAAAGACAGACACTACCTTAGAGTACAAGTTTGGAAAATAATTTTTCAAGCAAATGGCCCTAAGAAACAAGCGGGAGCAGCCATTCTAATATCGAATAAAATCGACTTTCAACTTAAAGCTATCAAAAGGGATAAGGAAAGGCATTTCATAATTGTCAAAAGAAAAGTCAACCAACATGAACTCTCAATTCTGAATATCTATGCGCCAAATACAAGAGCATCGACTTTCATAAAAGAAACCTTACTAATGCTCAAAACACACATTGTACCTCACACAATAATAGTGGGAGACTTCAACACCCTACTCTCAGCAATGGATAGATCATGGAAACAGAAACTAAGCAGAGATACAGTGAAACTAACAGAAGTTATGAACCAAATGGACTTAACAGATATCTATAGAACATTTCACCCTAAAGCAAAAGAATATACCTTTTTCTCAGCACCCCATTGTACCTTCTCCAAAATAGACCATATAATTGGGCACAAGACAGGGCTCAACAGATATAAAATAATTGAAATAATTCCCTGCATCCTATCAGATCACCATGGTCTAAGACTGGTCTTCAAAAATGACAAAGACAATGGAAAGCCCACATTCACATGGAAACTGAACAACACCCTACTCCTTGATAATTAGGTAAGGGAAGAAATAAAGAAAGAAATTAAAAACTTTTTAGAATTTAATGAAAATGATGACACATCATACCAAAATCTATGGGATACAATGAAAGGAGTGCTAAGAGAAAAATTCATAGCTCTAAATGCCTACAAAAAGAAACTGGAGGGAGCATGCACTAGCAGCTTGACAATGCACCTGACAGACCTAGAACAAAAAGAAGCTAATACACCCAAGAGGAGTAGACGGCAGGAAATAATCAAACTCAGGGCTGAAATCAACCAAATAGAAACAAAAAGAACTATACAAAGAATCAATAAAACCAGGAGCTGGTTCTTTGAGAAAATCAACAAGATAGATAAACCCTTAGCTAGACTAATCATAGAGCAGAGAGACAGTATCCAAATTCATAAAATCAGAACTGAAAAGGGTGCTATAACAACAGAAACTGAGGAAATTAAAAAAATCATCAGATCCTACTACAAAAGCCTATACTCAACAAAATTGGAAAATTTGGATGAAATGGACAATTTTCTAGACAAATACCAGTTACCAATGTTAAATTAGGACCAGATAAACCATCTAAACAGTCCCATAACCCCAAAAGAAATAAAAGCAGTCATTAAAAGTCTCCCCACGAAGAAAAGTCCGGGAATAGATGGTTTTAGTGCAGACTTCTATCAGACCTTCAAGGAAGACCCAATTCCAATTCTTTTCAAACTATTCAACAAAATAGATACAGAAGGTACACTACCCAATTCATTCTACGAAGCCACAATTACGCTCATACCTAAACCACACAAAGACCCAACAAAGAAAGAGAACTTGAGGCCAGTCTCCCTTATGAACAATGATGCAAAATTACTCAATAAAATTCTAGCAAACCGAATCCAAGAACACATCAAAACAATTATCCATCACGATCAAGTAGGCTTTATCCCAGGAATGCAGGGTTGGTTCAATATTCAGAAATCCATCAATGTAATTCATCATATAAACAAACTCAAAGAAAAAAACCACACGATCATCTCACTAGATGCTGAGAAAGCATTTGACAAAATTCAGCACCTCTTCATGATAAAAGTCTTGGAAAGGTCAGGAATTCAAGGTCCATACCTAAACATAGTAAAAGCAGTATACAGCAAACCAGTAGCCAGCATCAAACTAGATGGAGAGAAACTTGAAGCAATCACACTAAAATCAGGGACTAGGCAAGGCTGCTCACTCTCCCCCTACTTATTTAATATAGCATTGGAAGTCCTAGCCAGAGCAATTAGGAAACACAAGGAGGTCAAAGGGATACAAATTGGAAAGGAAGAAGTCAAAATCTCACTATTTGCAGATGATATGATAGTATACTTAAGTGACCCCAAAAACTTCCACCAGAGAACTCGTAAACCTAATAAACAACTTTAGCAAAGTGGCTGGATATAAAATTAACTCAAGCAAATCAGTAGCCTTCCTCTACTCAAAAGATAAACTGGCTGAAAAAGAAATTAGGGAAATGACACCCTTCACAATAGTTGCAAATAATATAAAATACCTTGGTGTGAACCTAACCAAGCATGTAAAAGACCTATATGACAAGGACTTCATGCCCCTGAAGAAAGAAATCAAAACAGATCTAAGAAGATGGAAAGATCTCCCATGCTCATGGATTGGAAGGATTAATATAGCAAAAATGGCTATTTTGCCAAAAGCCATCTACAGATTTAATGCAATCCCCATCAAAATTCCCACTCATTTCTTCACAGAGATAGAAAGAGCAATCTTAAAATTCATTTGGAATAACAAAAAACCCAGGATTGTGAAAACTACTCTCAGCAATAAAAGAAATTCTGGAGGAATCACCATCCCCAACTTCAAGCTGTACTACAAAGCAATAGTGATAAAAACTGGATGGTATTGCAACAGAGACAGGCAGGAGGATCAATGGAATAGAATAGAAGACCCAGAAATGAGCCCCCATACCTATGGTCACTTGATCTTTGACAAAGGGGCTAAAACCATCGAGTGGAAAAAAGATAGCATTTTCAACAAATGGTGCTGGTCCAACTGGAGGTCAGCATGTAGAAAAATGCAAATTGATCCATACTTATCTCCTTGTACAAAGCTGAGTTCCAAGTGGATTAAGGACCTCCACCTAAAACCAGCCACACGGAAACTAATAGAAAAGAAACTGGGGAAAAGTCTGGAACACATAGGCACAGGAAAAAAGTTCCTGAAGAGAACACCAATGGCCTGTGCTGTAAAACCAAGAATTGACAAATGGGACCTCATAAAGCTGCAAAGCTTCTGTAAAGCAAAGGACACAGTCAATAGGACAGAGTGGCAACCAACAGATTGGGAAAAGATCTTCAGCAACCCTACATTCGATAAAGGGCTAATATCCAAGGTATACAAAAAACTGAAGAAATTAGACTCTAGACAATCAAAGAACCCTATTAAAAAATGGAGCACAGAGCTAAACAAAGAATTATCAACTGAGAAAGCTCGAATGGTTGAGAAGCAACTAAAGAAGTGTTCAGCATCCCTAATCATCAGGGAAATGCAAATGAAAACAACACTGAGATTCCACCTCACACCAGTCAGAACTGCTAAGATCAAAAACATAGGTGACAGCACATGTTGGCAAGGATGTGGAGAAAGAGGAACACTCCTCCACTGTTGGTGGGATTGTAAACTGGTACAACCACTATGGAAGGCAATCTGGCAGTATCTCAGAAAATTGAACATAGTGTTACCTGAGGACCCAGCAATACCAAAAAAATATACCCAAAGACATTTCAACATACAACAGAGACACATGCTCCACCCTGTTCATAGCAGCCTTATTTATAATAGCCAGAAGTTGGAAAGAACCCAGATGCCCTTTAACAGAAGAATGGATGCAGAAAATGTGGTACATTTATAGAATGGAGTACTACTCAGCTATTAAAAACAATGAGTTCACGAAATTCCTAGGCAAATGGATGGAGCTGGAAAATATCATCTTGCGTGAGATGACCCAATCTCAAAAGAACATACATGGTATGCACTCACTGATAAGTGGATATTAGCCCAAAAGCTCACAATTTCTAAGAAATTATGTATAGATCACATAAAACTCACATAGAAGAAGGAAGACCATAGTGTGGATGCTTTCGTCTTTTCTAGAAGGAGTATCAAAGATTCAACCAGAGCTCCCAAAGTCTAAACCACCAGCCAGAGAGCACAAAGGGAGAGACTCATGCACCTGTATAGGGAAGTGAAGGTGACCTTGTTAGACTTCAGTGAAAGTGGAGGGCCATGGTCCCCGAAAGTTTGGATTCCCTACTGTGTGGAAATTCGAGAGCAGGGAGATGGGACTTGACAGATGTTTGGAGCATACCCTCACAAAAATTAGGAGGAGGGGGTATGGGATAAGGGGTTTGGGGGAAGAATGGGAGAGGAGATAACATTGAAAGGTAAATTTGTATAATCTCCAATAAAAAAAAACCACACAGATAAAGGGTCTTAAAAAAAAGAGAGGGAGAGAGTTTACTTATTTTAAATTAATTTCAAAAGTTTCTAGGAGTTGTTAATTGGCTAAGATCCTATATTAAGCTCTACATAAAAGAATTTAAGTCTCTGTTCAATATTCTCAAGTGAGAGGTAAACCCTAATTTTTCTCAACAATTAATTGACAAAAGAAAGGTAATCCCACAAAAAGTAGAAGAAGCTATTACTAATCGATATATTATATAGTCTGATTAGTTGTCAGCAGTGCTATAACAGTCCTTTGACAAAAGATTATTAATATAGATTTATATATCCTTAAATAGGTTCTTCATGACTCTCTGAGTGTGGAAGGAGCGACTGTTGGAGCTTCTGTCCTGATTTTACAAGAACTCTGAAAAATTGGCTTTAAAAACAAAAGAAGGGGAACGGTACCCCCTCAGAAGGAGTCCCCCTGAAATACTCTCCATCATGCCTTGTTCACTTTTATCTCTCTAAAGCTGAAAGCTCATGGCAAAT
>NW_021621290.1:0-10336 GCF_004785775.1 Grammomys surdaster
AATAAAGATATTGACAGAATTGGTTTTTAAATAAAGATGTTGACAGAATTGGTTATTAAATAGAGATGTTGACAGAATGGGTTTTAAATAAAAATATTGACAGAATGTTTTATTAAATAAAGATTTTGCCAGTATTGCTTTTTAAATAAAGATATTGACAGAATTGGTTATTAAATAAAGATATAGACAGAATTGCTTTCTAAATAAAGATATTGACAGAATTAGTTATTAAATAAAGATATTGACAGAATTGGTTATTACAGAATTGATTATTAAATAAAGAGATTTACAGAGTGGTTTTTAAATAAAGACATTAACAGAACTGTTTATTACAGAATTGATTATTAAATAAAGATATTGACAAAGTTGCTTATCAAATAAAGATTTTGACAGAAATGTTTATTAAAAAAAGATATAGACAGAATTGGTTATTAAATAAAGATATTTACAGAAACTGTTTTTAAATAAAGATATTGACAGAACTGGTTATTAAATAAAGATACTGACAGAATTGGTTTTTAAATAAAGATATTGACAGAACTGGTTATTAAATAAAGATACTGACAGAATTGGTTTTTAAGTAAAGATATTGACAGAGTAGGTTATTACATAATTGATTATTAAATAAAGATATTGACAGAATTGGTTATTAAATAATGATATTTCTTAAGGGCAGTGAAGGGGTGGACTTCTGGAGATGCTCAGTGATCATGAAAGGAAGGCTTGCTGGTGGACAGAGAAATGCATTTCTCACAGGACCATGGCATACATCATCTTGTAAACAGAGAGGCCCTTCTACCCTAGACTATGTACCAGGAAGTGGATATATTTGCCAGCCACAAGTAGAGAGTGGAGATGTGTCCACAAATACACATGTATTTAGCTAGGTAAGTAGGTAGATATGTACTTACTTAAGTTAGGTAGATAGATAGATAGATAGATAGATAGATAGATAGATAGATAGATAGATACATACATACATACATACATACATACATACATACATACATAGATGGATGGATGGATAGATGGATAGATAGATAGATAGATAGATAGATAGATAGATAGATGATAGATTGATTCATAGATACATAGATAGACACATAGATACTTTGATAGATATATAAAAAGATAGGTAGTTAGGTAGATTATTTGATTGATAGATAAATGATAGATAGATAGATAGATAGATAGATAGATAGATAGATTAATTGGTAGATAGATGATAGATAGATAGATAGATAGATTAATAGGTAGATAGATGATAGATAGATAGATAGATAGATAGATAGATAGATAGATATGTGGCTAGCCATCCAGTTATCATCCTGTGGTAGTGAGCATTGGAGGGAAAGTTTGAAGACACCTTGACAATTTCTAATGGGCACACTCTAAGGTTCTTGGTGTGAATCAGTATAAGAGGAGTTGGTGAGGGCAAAGGTTGTACTGCGGGTATCTTGGTGGTACAAGTGAGAAATGCTCATTGTGCTTTTTGTCTAGGTGTCTGTCATCTTTGGTCCACTTGAATACTTACTGTGAGCTCTGTGTTTCATGTGTGCCTAGCACATGATAGGCAGGTTTGTGTGTACTAGGTAAGGGATAGAAGGATCCATGGTGAAAGTGACTGGGGTACTTTGGAGGAATGTAGGTTATTAAAGCATCCCCTGAGTGCTGTGTGGTGGTTGGTGAAAGACTGGAGTATGGTGGAGGTAGGTTGTAGGGTTATAGAGAGGGGAGAGATTGTGAAGGAGCTGGCATTAGCTCATAATGGTTGCCTGGTTTCCTGGTCCCCTGGAGATGCTGACTTAGTAGATGCTTAGAATTGTGAGCCAAAGGCCAGGGCCTGGTTGTCAAGGGGGCAGGTAGGGATGGAATATTCATTCCTTCTTTGGATATGTCCTTGTCCTCAGTTCAGGGTGCTAGGTGGCTTGCAGGAGATATTGTGAAGTGGGCGGCCAGCCCCTGTGGACCTCTGAGGTGGTCAGATAGCTGGATAACTTTGTGGGGCAACACCCACCAGAACTCATACTGAAGGGTACATGAGATATCATCCTGTATCCCCTGGTAAGTATATCTAAGTTTTGAGGATGTGTAGTGGGCTTATTTTCACTTCCCACCATACTCCAGGGTCATACCAGGGAAGCTGAAGGCCTCAAGGGCACACAGAACAGTCCACCTATTGCCCTAGGTCCTCTTTATAGCCTTCTGCAGCTAGATTTAAAACCAGTGATGGGCCTAATGACCCATTTTTCCTTTAGACTTAACTTGTAGACCAAGCTGTCCTTCAAATCACAGATTTATGCCTGTGTGTTGTTTTAACGTTCCTTGCTATCACTTGACTTGTTATAGTAAATTATCCACTTGTGTGCACTCATCCATTAAAAGTGTCAGTTCTCCAGGGTAGTGGTGGCACGCACCTTTAATCCCAGCACTTGGGAGGCAGAGACAGGCAGATTTCTAAATTCTAGGCCAGCATGGTCTACAGAGTGAGTTCTAGGATAGCCAGGTCTATACAGAGAAACCCTGTCTCGAAAAACAAACAAAAAAAAATGTAAAATGGTTTCTGAACTTAGAAAAGGACAAGTGAGTCATAGGCAGAGTCATAGTGACCTGTCCTCTGAACCTTCACCCAGCCCGGTTCTGAAAGATATCTGTATTCCCCCTAAATACTCACTCTCCAGTGTCATCCCATTCCCCACATTCTGCCTTTCTGTGTTTACAACACCTGTGTGAATAAATTACGATTTGAGAAAAAATAAATAAAGTATGTATAAAAAAGAAAGAAGGAAATGCATGCCAAAGTAGCAGGTTTCATGAAGCATCATTATATTTGGGGGTTAGCCACTATCAATATAATAACAGAAATTTTAAATATGGTTATAACTGTAGCAATGTTACCAGTAGATGTCTGATAGATGTGTCTTTTGATATGTCTTTGTAGACTTAATGTTGGCAGAATTATAATTGTTTAAAAAATAGTGTGAAAATTTAAAAAAATAAAAGAAAGTGTTAGTTCCTGTACAACCTCAGCCACAAAGAGCTGTAAATCACTGTGTTGGTCAGTTAATTGAATATAGTTCATTGTTAAGAGCAGTCAGTACTCTTACATATAGCTATCTGTAGAGCTTCTTGGAGGTGTTCTTATTTGTGATAAGAATCATGAGCTATTTTATAAAGATATTTTGCAATAAGTTATTAGCAAGTCCAGACTGAAAAATCTATAATTCACTGAAATCTTGACTATTATTCTGGCATCAAATTAGTTTTACCTTGATTAAGAATCACTTATCTGTCACACATGTTACAGGAACTAAGCTAAAGGCTTACAGGGGAGAATCCTTGTGAAATTCACCATGAACTTGATGACACTTGAGAAGAAGCCAAAATTGTAAATGCCTCTTCCAACTGACTCAAAAAATATCCTTCTATCTTTTAGTTATCAGGATTATAGCCTTGGGAAGATGAAGCATTTATGTGTCAATAGTACAGGGCTTAGAAACCACCTTTTCATCAGAAACTTCAGCTCAAAAGGCTTCTAAGACTGTGTCATATGATATCTGTAAACTTGTGCAGCAGGTTCCTTTATATGTGGATGAGAAGAGTGCTTCAAACTGTTAAATAGCACCTTGACAGATGTCCTCTAGTGGTGCCCCAAACATGATTGTTTTTGTTTACTCTGAACATTGTGCTACAGCTTTGCTTGTGTTAACGTCCCTGATTTTTCTTTTGAAGTTTTGTAAAATATTCTGATGGCTGAAGGAGTGAAATTCCATGGTCCCTGGGATACAATGTTACCAGCTTCTATTGTATTGCATGATATACTTAATCTTTCAATACAATAGCATTCCCACTAGACAGTGTGTAACTGTAATTTTTGAAAGCCTGTTTTTCATGACTTTTCATCACTTTCCTTCTAGCTCACCACCCACCAGAGGTATTGAAAAAGAAAGGAAATGGAGGAAGTGGACCAGTTTCGAAATGGTTCTTTGGAGCAACTCCAATCTGCTATGACATCTAATGAGCAGCTCTGTTCACAGGTTGGCAGCAGCAGTTGGATCCACTCGGAAACTCTTCATGGCTATACCAGCAAGCCAGTTCAGTAATGTGGGGATAGCAGTAGCAGTGGCACAAAGTAGTAGGAACAGTCAGGACTCAGCTGAAGGCACTAATCAGCAGGAGGCTTCGGACTAGCATGTACATCAGGAAAAATTCTCAGCTATCCTTTTCTTAAGGAAATAAAGATCAGTGAACACAAAAGACCAAGAAGTGTTTAGCTATGCAATCAAGCCAAGGCCCTCTCCTAGTCCCTTGAGTCCTACTTATACTCCCTCCAAACACCATGTGTCAGAGACACTAAGGTGGCCCCAAATAAAAAAAGAAAAATTAGCTCAAACCCTTGGGTGTCACTTCAACAATGGCTTTCAAATTTTCGTAAAACTTTTGAACTCCTGAGGATATTTTTCCTTCACATCTTTAATGATTAGTATGTGTACAATCTAGCCACAAAACAATACAAGAGTCTGGAGGCAGAAGCAGGTGGATTCCTGTTTTTGTGGCAAGCCTCATCTATAGAAAGATTGAGGAGAGAGAGAAAGAGAGAGAGAGAGAGAGAGAGAGAGAGAGAGAGAGAGAGAGAGGCGAGAGGAGAGAGGAGAGAGGAGAGAGGAGAGGAGAGGAGAGAGAGAGGGAGAGAAGGGGAGAGGGAGAGAGGAAGAGAGGGAGAGAGTGAGAGAGGGAGAGAGGGTGAGAGGGAGAGAGGGAGAGAGGGTGAGAGGGTGAGAGGGAGACAGGGAGAGAGGGAGAGAAGGAGAGAGGAGAGAGAGGAGAGAGATGAGAAAAGAGAGACAAAACCAGGTTGGCCAGGGTTTACACAGAGAAATCAAGTCATAAAAAAAGAGGGGTGAGGAGGGAGAGAAATTGTTTATCACTGTATCATCTTTCTTTCATAAGTTCCACTTGGCTATCTTCCTGTATTTTCTCAATAGATGCTAATGCTATTTGTATTATATCATTTTCGTGATAGTGTTAGCAAATCTCAATGGGCCTTTCTTAGGACTGTGCTGGAAGAGAACAATTTCAATGCCCTTAAGAAGGCAGAGAGAGCCAAAAAATGCCAGCAGCTAACAAGTAATTTTACAAAATGTCCCAGCTCGTAAAGTCCTTACAAGGCACAAAACAGTGTGTAATTATTTTCAAAACATTTTATGCTGATTGTATTTCCAATCTCCAGTTTCAAAAAGCAGAAATAAAACATAGCAGTACATCTCTGAAGCAGTGACAAGGGATCTAAGATGCAGGGGGAAAATGAGGGAGTCCATGCTGGTTTCAGCAGAATCCATCCTACAAGTAAAGTTACCCACCAAAAGCTAAGACCATGTTTGATGGTGAGCTTTTTCCATTCTGAGTTTGATATGAGCATAACATTTTAATAATATAACATTTTAATAATATGAGAATCTAAGAAATAGACCCAGATCAAAAACAGTTTTTAACTGGAAACTAAAATTGCAATCAACAAGCATGTGATGGTAGCTCTTTATTTTCTCATTTAAGCTGTCAACATTCTGGAATCTGTTTGTTGCTCATTCACTGCTTCTAACTATACACTAGCATGATGTGGAAGAAGCTTTGTATTGGGAAGACTCGCCTCTTATGCCATCACATTTTCTAATGTCTGATTAAAATAATCAATGTCTTACAGCTTATGCTATCTACAAAATTCCCAATTCTTCTATGAGCATTGTAGTTCTGAAAATATGATTACTTTGTGGTGCCCAAATATGGGGCTCAAAGTAGGTAAGCTTTCTCAATCCTTTTTCTAACAAAAACACATTTCGAGGTAAGGATAGAACTTCTTCAGATTGCTGCAGACTCCTAGATAGAGAATCATCGAGTTAAGACAACAAGAAGTTAAAAACCATGGGACATTCACACTCCAACAACAGGTGCTTGTTCCTGGTGGTAATAAATCATATGTTAGAAAGTAGAGGTGCTAAAACTTCAAAGAAGAGTTTGACAGCATTTTATGACTTTGTACTGAGTGTCAACCCATGGTTCCCAGAGGAAGGAAGCATGTCTTTAGAAAATTGGGAAAAGGTAAGACAAGTGATGAGGAGGTTTTATCAATATCATGGCCCTAGACAGGTCCTGAGTCAAGCATTCTCATTTTGGATACAAATTAGAGACCTCCTTTAAGAAAAACCAGAAGTGGAATTCTTTGCAGAAGAAGCACCCTCAGAGGATGAGGTAACTCCTCTGAGGACATAAACTAAGTCATATAATACTTCCTCATCTACCACTAATCTCCTCAAGGCACAACTGGGAGATGTTTGGTTAAGTGATGAGAAATAACAAGAACTGGATGAAAGAGCAGAGGAGTATGATCTTGCTAAAGGAAGGGATCCTTTATATGATAAAAATATTTCTAGGACAGAAATAGACGATATTTTTGCCACAGCTACTGCCCCTTCTAATTTTAAAACAACATCAGCCAAGCTTGAAAGAAAAATGCCAATGAATAGGGGATTTTTAGGGGCAATAAAAGAAGCAAGGCCAAAAGGAGACTTGGACTTCTGATTCCCAGCAACAATTTTTGAAGGAGAGACACCCCAATGGGAACCTCTTCCTTTAAAAACTCTTAAAGAACTACAATGTTCTGTAAAAAGCATTGGGCCGAATGTTTGATACACTCTAGAGATGGTGGAAATGTTGGATAGCATGTGGATAACTACTTATGACTGGCATCAGACTAAAGAGTCCACTCTTAGCCCTGCACATTTTATAGTGTGGAGGACTGAATATGAGGATAGAGCATGGGAAGTGGTTCAGAATGTAGCCTTCAAGAAGAAGGAGGATATACTTACAATATCAATGCTCTTGGGTAGAAAAGACTATAACGTCTCCCAGAAATAAGTTGGTTTAGAAAGGGAAGAACTAGAAGAAGTTTCCAAGATAGCAGTAGATACTTGTAGAAGGCTTTCTCTTGTTGATGGAAAGACAACTCTATTAGCAGGAATCAAACAAAAACAAGATGAGCCATATGAAGACAATGTTACTAAAATGGAGGAAGAGTTACACAGGATGCTTCCTACCTCTGAGAGCTCTTACACATTATAAAAACAACTTGCATGGGAAAATGGTACTATTCTCTGCCAGGAAGTAATTAGACATATCAGAAAAACATTTTATAATGTAAAAAAAATACATTAAAGTATCTATACACGATTTAATTATACATAATTAAAGCATGATTATGGTAGTTTCGATGATATAAATGGAGCTTAACATGCTGAAATATTAGCAGCAGGATAGAGAGTGGTGCTAAGTGTGATTTTAAATAAGGGGTGTTGAGACAGTAGATTTCAGAGGAGAGGAATATTCATATGAGGCTTAGAAAATACCTTTTGGTATTTTGGTGAAGAAGAGGGCTTCCTAGTGTGCTTAAGAGTTTTCAGGAGGATAATTTAAAGAGATGTATATTAATAACATTAATTAAGGAAGCCTCAAAGAGACCTAGATTAGACTTTGTTCAGCGGTTCTCTCTGATGGAGAATATTTTGAAGAAGTAAAGTAAAGTGTGAAAGGAAAAGCCCAAAATGGAGGGGTTCAAACATAGTGTTCACAACAGGGTATCAGGAAGTAGAATGGTGTTAAATCATGTATACAAAGATATTAAATGGAAGGAACTGAGAATTGCCCAGGGGGAAATATCCTGCCCAGCTAGGGATTCTCTTTGTAGATTTTCAGTTGAGAAAGGGATGGTTTGTATCATAAAGGCCTTTTAATGCTGCAGTTATTTTTTTTCATTTGGACAAAAGAAGATATGATTCTGATTCAAATGGCCAAGAGATGGACAGGGATGGCTGATGTCAGTTGTCAACATGACTGCATATGTTGTGAACTAAAATCCATAAATGGGAAAAAAATCAGAGATCCAGAACAAGGGCTGGAAATCAGAGGATTTTGGTCCAAATCATGCCATGGTATTACAGTAATTTGGATAGAGATCTTGAGAATACTGGCTCTGAAAAGCATTGTGTTTATGCATGATAGTACACAATTTTAATCCCAAGAGAGAGAGGCAAGGTAATTTCTGAGTTCAAGGGCAACCAAGAACAAAGAAAGAAAAGAATAGTTTTCTTTATTTGGCAAAGGTAAAGAAAAGATTAGTTCCAAGCAAGGTGGTGCACAAATCAAGTGTGTGAGACAAGCAGATCTCTGGTTTCAAGGTTAGTCTACAGATCATGTTCCATGACAGCAGTACTTAGGCAGTGAGCAAACCATTGAGACTAGGTTGCTGGGATACATGCCATTGAAATAGGGGTGTGTTCCAGCACCAAGAAATAATAGAACTGTGAAGTTTTGGGCATGTTGCTATGGTTTTAGAATCCAGAATAGTAGAGTTTACTTAGACAGCTGAATCAAGTTGATTTGAGGTAAGAAATTGCCAGTGACTTAGAAAATATCATCGTTGATGTATAATATATTAGAAGTATTTTATGAGAGCACCAAGAAGCTGTGTTCCAGAGATAGCCCTCCTGCAGGCAGCCAGATAATTTGTAGGAATCTTCCAGGTTGTACTGAAGGAATTAAGGGATCCTGAAGAGCAGTTGAGCCTGCTACTGTGAATGGATAGGTAGGGCCATTGGGGAAATTGCTGCTTCAGTGTCTGTTGAAGCCCAAGAACTGAAAGGGGTTATACAATGTAGTTGAGGATTGGTACCTTGAAGACTGCATAGGAGAGGCTCATGGTGGAAGTGCTGCCTGGTGTAAGCAGAAGAACTGGGTGTATTTGAGAGTCCAGTAAAATGGAATGACCACATGGAAGAACAGCAAAGGTGGAATACTATTGGCAGGAGCTTATGGTCACACAGAAACTAGACCTGCAAGGTGAAATCCAAGCTCTTTATGTAAGAGTCCAGATGATCCTCAGTGAACCCTGTGGGATGCCTGTTTAGGAAAGCAGCTATCAGGGATTGGAACCAGCACAAGACAAAGGTGACAGTTTCTTTTATACAGCACAAGTAGATTATAGTTTGCAAACCTGAAAAGAGTTGGACATCAATAAAGTCAATGCAGGAATTGAAGTTTTTGCAGTCGGATTTTTGGCTTCATTTGAAGGAGTATCATCACTGTGAAGTTTTGAAATGTTTCTATATACCCTATGATGTTGTACATATGTGATCTGATGTTAAGCGTTTATTTGATGCTGTAATAAATTATGAATTTTAGAGAGTTCAGGAAGAGAAAAGGACATTTAGGATTCTGAGCTTTGTTTAGTCTGGAATAGACTATGGGTATTTTGGCATTGGATAGTTTCTAAGGTCCTTTGGCTTGGTATAGCACACATAATCTCTTTTTTTTCTTTGCAGAGACAAATTAGTGCCAGGGAATGGTTGTGATTGTTTCACTGTGCTTAGCCTACATGAATTTAGCACTAATCAGATATGTGTCCTTCCTGAGGATTGGGTTGCTTTGTCATAGGAAGTGTGTCACAGTGGAGGATTTATGAAAATCTCAGGTCAGGCCAGCTTGGTTAAAACCATCCTCCTGGCAGCCTGTGGAACAGAATAACCTGCCTACCTTGGCGCCTTTAGCACTGTTATCCTGAATGGTGTCCAAATTTCTGCCATCCTGTTAATAGAAGGAACTTTCAGTTGTAAGTCAGCCCAAATTGACTGTCATCCTCAATAAGAGTTGTCTTGCTCATGGGGTCTTTTCACTGTCTTGAATCCTTAATTATCATAGAAAGGGGTACCAGAGACTGCGGTATCATTGTGATAGGTCTATCCATGTTTTTGTTTGTAAGAAATTCGATTTTGGAAGTTTGGATGCATTAAATGGAGCTTAATATGCTGAAGTATTAGCAGCAGGGCCGAGAGTGGTGCTAAGACAGATTTTAAATGAGGGGACTTGGCACAGTAGACTTCAGACAAGAGGATTATTAATATGAGTCTTAGAAAATATCTTTTGGTATTTTGGTGAAGATTAGGGCTTCCTTGTGTGCTTGTCTTAAGAGATTTCTGGAGGGTAAATTAAAGAGATGTAAATTAATACCATTAATAAAGGGAGCCTCAAAGAGACCAAGATTAGACTTTGTTCTGTTGTTCACTCTTTTGGGAAACATTTCAAGAAGTAGAGTAAAATGGGAAACCAATAGCCAAAAATGGAGGGGTTCAAATATAGTGTTCACAACAGGGTACCAGGAAGTAGAATGGTGTTTTATCATGTATCCAATGATACTAAATGGAAGGAACTGAGAATTGAGTAGGGGGAAATATCCTCCCCAGCTAGGGATTCTCTTTGTAGATTTTCAGTTGAGAAAGGGATGGTTTAT
>NW_021621290.1:10346-12558 GCF_004785775.1 Grammomys surdaster
TATAGTCCCCATAATCTCTTTGGATTTTTCTGCAGAGGCAAATTAGTGCCAGGGAATGGTTTTGAATGTTTCACTGTTCTTAGCCTACATGAATTTAGCACTAATCAGATATGTGGCCTTCCTGAGGGTGGGGTCGCTTTGTCATAGGAAGTGTGTCACAATGGAGAATTCATGAAAATCTCAGGTCAGCACAGCTTGGTTTAAACCATCCTCCTGGCAGCCAGTTGAAGAGAATTACTTGCCTTCCTTATCTCCTTTTGTACTATGTCATCTTAAATGCTGTCCGAATTTCTGCCATCTTGTTAATAGAAGGAATCTTTAAGTTGTAAGTCAGCCCAAATTGACTGTCATCCTCAATAAGAGTTGACTTACTCATGTGGTCTCTTCACTGTCTTGAATCCTTAAGTAACATAGAAAGGGGTACCAGAGACTGGGGTATCATTGTGATAGGTCTATCCATGTTTTTGTTTGTAAGAAATTCGATTCTGGCAGTTTGGATGCTTTAAATGGAGCTTAATATGCTGAAGTATTTGCAGCAGGGCAGAGAGTGGTGCTAAGACTGATTTTAAAAGATGGGGCTTGGCACAGTAGATTTCAGACAAGAGTATTATTAATATGAGGCTTAGAAAATATCTTTTTGTATTTTGGTGAAGAACAGGGCTTCCTTTTGTGCTAAGATTTTTTTAACTAAGGGAGCTTGACTCAGTAGATTTCAGAGGATAGGAATATTATTATGAGTCTTAGAAAAAAATTCTTTTTTCATTTTTGTGAGAAATAGGACTCCCTTATGCCCTTGTCTTAAGATTTTTCTGGTTTGTAACTTAAAGCGATACTGATTAATAGCATTATTAAAGAGAGCCTCAAAGAGACCTAGATTAGACTTTGTTTTGTGGTTCACTCTCATGGGGAACATTTTGAAGAAATATGGTAAACTGAGAATGGAAACCTCAAAATGTACGAGGTCATATTTAGGGTTCACAAATATATATCAGGAAGCTGAATGGATCTAAATCAAGTGTCCACGGATATTAAATCGAAGTAGCTGAGATATGACCTGAGGGCAATATCCACCCCAACTTGGCATTCTGTTTGTGGATCTTCAGTTGATTACGGGCTGGTTTATATTTTGTAGATATTTTAATGCTGACGTTCCTTTTTTTTATTTTTACAGAAGGTGATATAATTCTGGTTCAAATGGCCAAGGCATGGATGGGATGGCTGCTGTCTGTTGTCATGATGACTACAAATGTAGTGAACCAAAATCCATAAATGGAAGATAAATAAGAGATCTATATCTTGAGGCTAGAAAACAGAGGTTTTTGATCTGAAACATGACATGGGATACACAAGCTTTGGTTAGAGATCTTGAGAATACTGGCTGTAGTATTCTTAATTTCCTCTTTTATTTAATAAAAATTAGAAGCATTTTGATGTCTTCTCACTGAAAACTAAAGTATTCTCCCAGACTTTTTCTAGAAATTGACAAATATAATTCATTTCCCAGTGAAGATTTTTCATTATGTTAACCTATTTCTTGATAATAATAATAATATACATTACATTTGCTTGTTTTTTTTAAGCTAAACTTGTATCATATTTTCTGGAATTTCGTACTTTATGATACATGTCTTTGTTGAAAATTAAATTTAGATAAATGATTTTTCAATTGTTTTCTTCACAGTGCTTATTAATGTAAGTACTATTTAGTGTTCTTTGTTTTTCTTAATACCTTTTCACATTCCAATCTCCATTACAGTCAAATGATTTCAAATGGATTTATTTATCTTGTATTTTTGAAAGATACCTCTTCCTGTACTCTGTGCCTCCATCTTTACCACCCACTGATATATTCCTCCAGTTTTCATCAACACTTGACTCAAATCCTTCAATAAAATTTAATCTATTTCCTATTGCCATGGAGACCCATAAGTCTCCCCCACCCCCTGACCTGCCTTTAGCCCTCCTTATTTTGCCTAGGCTATCTGGATCTGAGGATTATAGCATGATTTTCCTTACTTTATAGCTAATGTACAAATATAAGTTAGTACTTATAATGTTTGTCTTTCTGGTTACCTGTCTGTCTTTATTTCTGTCTCACTTAGTATAATCTTCTCTAGTTCCATCCATTTTTCTGCAAATTTAAAGATGTCATTATTTCTAACCACTGAGTAGTATTTCATCGTGTAAGTGTGCCACTTATTCTTTATACATT
>NW_021621291.1:0-8343 GCF_004785775.1 Grammomys surdaster
GAGGTGCATGACACTGCAGCCTTCTACTCACCTCCATTAACTATTTTCTGTTGAATTACTCCAAAGCACTTCAAGGTGGATCAAAAGCCTTTCAGTCAGTTGAGAATCTGACTTTATAGCAGGTTATATGTCCTTTTTGTTCTAGGGACCTTGGTGGAGATACAGAAGGATGGGTTGCTGTATTGCATATTTCAAGAATGGAAACGGAACAGCAATTGTACTCTACTAATAAATGTGGTTTACAGAAACACACAAATGCATGGATGCATAAATTCAGACATAAACATACTCACATGCACACACACAAACATTCATACACACACCTCAGAAATGGTAAGTGATTAGAAAGCAATGAGGAATTCATCATGCAGGAGGAACAATTGAATTTAGGCTATCCAATGCAAATGCTCCAAGTGAGACCCACCACTCTGTCAGTCATCCTTCCTGGTGACAAAAGACCAGGAAGCACATTACTTGTTCAGCCTCGATTGATATGATTCAAGTAATTTTTCTCTTGTAGCCTCCAATCTCTCACAGCAACCCTCAGCTTGTGAAAATCCTTTCCCATATTCCTGGTGTGATAGTTTGTGTATGCTATTCCTAGGGAGTTGCACTTTTATAAGGTATGGCCCTGATGGAGTGGGTGTGTCATTGTGTTTGAGGGCTTTAAAACCATCCTCTTAGCTACCTGAAAGTCAATACTCAAATTGCAGCTTTCAGATGCAGATGTAAACTCTCCCATATTCCTGTGTGGTGCCTGCCTTGATGCTTCCATGTCCCAGCCTTGAAGATAATATCCTAAGACTCTGGCCTTTAAGCCAGTCCCAATTTAGTGTCCTTGAAAGAGTTACCTTGGTCATGGTGTCAGTTCACAGCAGTAAACACCAATTGATGCAGCCAGCTTCAGAATTCAAGCCCCAGGAATGAACACTCCAGCAGCACTCACCAAAAAAACATGACCGACAAGCTGGTATTCAGGCTTTATCATTGTGTCCCTAGACCTACATAGTGTGAAGAGACTATCTGGAGACACAAGGAAAAGGAGAAAGAACCAAAGACCCCCAAAGACAAAAATTAGGACCACTCATTTGGCATTTTCCCTTGTCTCTCAACCTTGAAAAATTGCTTCCTACCTGAGATTCCTCTACAGCAAGTGAGCTATGGCCCTTTAGCTCATTCTTCTAAGATCCATGCTACTGTAAAGAGAATGTCCCACATGGAATCCCTGTAACTTAGTGGCATGAAGGTTCTTGAGGTGTGATCAGTCTATCTCCCTCACGAGCTGCACATTGAGGCAGAGCAGGAGCCTTTGCTTGCCAAACAAACAGCCTCTTGAAAGAGGCCACCTCCATAGAATGTAAGTGATTCCATAAGTGAAGAATTAAATGAGACCTAGGTGAGTGGCAGGATAACTCTGTGGACAGATACATGGGTTAGTCAGTGTTCATGGTTAGACAGGAGGGCAATCGGACCCTGATGCCACATCCTACCTGCTGCTGCTTGGCAGGAAGATCATAGATCATCCCCAGACAGCTGCAGACTAGAGGCCACAGTTTCCCTGTCAGCACCAATTAGAGGCTGGTCAAATCCAGAGAGCAGCCCCAATCCACAAGTACTTCTCAAAGTACTTCTGGAAACTCTGAAAACAAGAGGGTTTCATGTGCATCAAGGAAGAGGACATGGTCCACATGGGTGCTTATATGACTGTGGTATTAGAAAACCATCAGCACTTAGAGGACAAATCCCCTCTGAGAGTGGATAGGAGCTTCAAAATATATGCAAACTTTCCATGTGTCTCATGGATCCCAGAACTTTAAATTTCCTGTTTGAGCTCTAGAGGCTGAAGTTTGATTAATATTCCCATCATGGTGTAAATCTATTCTTACTGCAGAATCCTGAGTTGGGAAGAATAATGATTGAATTGTTTGAGACACTGTTCAAACCTAGGAGAACTGAGTTCAAAAGGTACAAATCCAAGACCCTTGCCTAGAGGCAGGCTTCCTGTTAAGAGGCAGACAGTATAGAACCAGAGCCCTGACATTTGTTTAAAGTCTTAGAAGGGCAGAAGCATCCCCTGCCTAGTGCTGTGGTCTCAGCTGTGTCAGTGACTCACCTGTAGGAATTGTTCTCTTCAATCAGCTCCTTGCAATTCTCCATGGCATCACCTATCCAGTTGGTCATTTTCTGCATGCCCATCATTGCCTTCTCATGTTGTAAATGACGCATCCTGAATTTAACATTCAGCCTGTCATAGGGTGTGGACCAAGGAGAAAATAACCCTATGAGCTAAGGATTCAAGAATTGCATGAATTCAGGCTGTATCCTGGACTACCCCAGCCTGGTACATGCCATACCCTTGCTACTTTGACCTGGGTCCTCTGGCTCCATATTAAACTTATAAATGCTGGGCAAGGGACAGCAGAGCCCGGGGAATAGACGAACGTAGCTGACACTCAAGAGATCTCAGAGTGGACATGACAGAACAGATTAGTTCTTTAAGAATTTTCCATGAGTCTGTGCCTCAAGCATGTGTAACAAACATCAACGATGACTTCTCTTTTGTTTCTTTTTTTCTTACATTTGATACTTTATTTACATGTCACATGCTATCCTCTTTCCTGGATTCCCCGCTGAACACCCCCTGTACCATCCCCTAGTACTTGCTTTTAAGCATGTGTCTCCTCCACCCACCCACCCATTTCTACTTCCCACCCTGTCATTCCCCTACACTGGGGCATTGAGCTTTCACAGGACCAAGGGCCTCTGCTCCCATTGATGTCCCACAAGGGCATCCTCTGCTACATATGCAGCTGGAGCCATGGCTCCCTTCCTGTGTACACATAGGTTTGTGGTTCAGTCCCTGGGAGCTAAGGGGGTCTGATTGGTTCCTTTGTTGTTCCTCCAATGGGGTTGAAAACTCCTTCAGCTCCCTGAGTACTTTCCCTAACACCTCCATTGGTGACCCCATTTTCTCAGTGCAATGTTTGGCTGCCAGTATCCTTCTCTGTATTTGTCAGGCTCAGGCAGATCCTCTCAGGAGACAGCTATATCAGACTCTTGTCAGAAAGTGTTCTTGGCATCAACAATAGTGTCTGGGTTGGGTAACTGTATGTGGGATGAATCCTCAGGTGGGGCAGTTCATGGATGGCCTTTTCTTCAGTCTCTGCTCCACAATTTTTCTCTGTATCTCCTTCCATGGGTATTTTGTTCTGCCTTCTAAGAAGGACCAAAGTATCGACACTTTGGTCTTCATTCTTCTTGAGCTTCATCTGGTATGTGAATTAAATCTTGGGTATTCTGAGCTTTGGGTATAATATCCATTGATCAGTGTGTGAATACCATGTGTGTTCCTTTGTGATTGAGTTACCTCCCTCAGGATGATATGTTCTAGTTCCTCCCATTTGCCTAAGAATGCCATGAAGTCATTGTTTGTAATAGCTGAGTAGTACTTCATTGTGTAAATGTACCACATTTTCATTATCCATTCCTCTGTTGAAGGACATCTGGGTTCTTTCCAGATTCTGGATTTTATAAATAAGGCTTCTATGAACACAGTGGAGCCTATGTCCTTGTTATATGCTGAAGTATCTTTTTGGTATATGCCCAGGAGTGGTAAAGTTGGATTCTCAGGTACTACTATGTCCAATTTTCTTTGGAACTGCCATACTGATTTGCAGGGTGGTTGTAGCTGCTTACAAAGTCACCAAAAATGGAGGAGTATTCCTCTTTCTCTATATCCTTGCCAGCACCTGTTGTCACCTAAGTTTGTGATCTTATCCATTTTGACTGGCTTGAGATGGAAACTGAAGGTTGTTTTGATTAGCATTTCCCTGAGAACTAAGGACATTGAACATTTGTTTAGGTGCTTCTCAGCCATCTGGTATTCCTCAGTTGAGAATTCTTTGTTTAATTCTGTACCCCATTTATTAATATGGTTATTTGGTTCTCAATTCTAGCTTCTTGAGTTCTTTGTAGTTATTGGATATTAGCCATCTTTTCAAATGTAGAGTAAGTAAAGATCTTTTTCCAATCTGTTGGTTGCAATTTTTTTCCTATTAACAGTGTCCTATGAATTACAGAAGCTTTGCAATTTTATGAGGTCCCAGTTTTCAATTCTTGATCTTAGTGCATTACCAGTGGTGTTCTGTTCAAGAAATATTCCCCTATGTGCATGTGCTCCAGGCTCTTCCCCACTTTCTCTTTTATTATTTTCTGTTTATCTGGACTAAGTGAGGTCCTTGATCCACTTGGACTTGAGCTTTGTAAAAAGAGATAAGAATGGATTAATTTGCATTCTTCTACATGATGACTGCCTTTTTAATCAGCACCATTGGTTGAAAATGCTTTCTTTTTTTCCTCTGGATGGTTTTAGCTCCTTTGTCAAAGATCAAATAACCATAGATGTGTGAATTCATTTCTGGGTCTTCAGTTCTGTTCCACTGATCTATCTGCCTGTCTCTGTTCCAATACCATTCAGGTTTTTAATCACTATTGCTCTGCAATCCAGCTTGAGGTCAGGGATAGTGATTCCCCAGATGTTCTTTTACTGTTGAGGATAGCCTTTGCTATCCTGGGTTTTTTGTAATTCCAGATGAATTTGCAAATTGCTCTTTTTAACTCTATGAAGAATTGAGTTGGAATTTTGATGGGGATTGCTTTGAATCTGTAGATTTCTTTCTACAAGATGGGCGTTTTTACTATTTTAGTTGTTCCAATCCATTAGCTTGGGAGATCTTTCCATCTTCTGAGATCTGCTTCAATTTCTTTCTTCAGAGACTTGAAGTTCATGTCATACAGATTGTTCACTTGCTTGATTAGAGTCATCTCAAGGTATTTTGCATTCTTTGTGACTATTGTGAATGGTGTCATTTCCCTAATTACTTTCTCTCTTGTATGTCCTTTGAGTAGACGAAGGCTACTGATTTGTTTGAGTTAATTTTCTGTCCAGCCACTTTGCTGAAGTTGTTTTTCAGGCTTAGTAGTTCTCTGGTGGAATTTTTTTTTCTGGTCACTGAATTATTCTACCAAACATATTATCTTCAAATAGTGATATTTTGACTTTTTCCTTTCCAATTTGTATCCCTTTGATCTGCTTTTGTGGCCTAATTGCTATGGCTAGGACTTGTGTAGTATACTGAAAGGGTGTGGAGAGACAGAGGAGCTTTGTCAAGTCTCTGATTTTAGTGGGATTGGTTCCAGGTTCTCTCCATGTAGTTTAATGTTGGCTACTGGTTTGCTGTATACTGCTTTTCATATGTTTAGGTATGGGCCTTGATTCCTGATTTTTCCAAGACTTTTATCACGAAGGGGTGTTGGCTTATATCAAATGTTTTCTCAGCAGCTAATGAAATGATCATGTGGTTTTTATTCTTTGAGTTTGCTTATATAGTAGATTCTGTTGATGGATTTCCATATATTCAACCATCCCTGCATCCCTGGGATGAAGACTACTTGATCAGGATGGATGATTGTTTTGTTGTATTTTGGATTTGGTTTGCAAGAATTTTATTGAATATTTTTGCATCAATATTCATAAGTGAAATTGGTCTGAAGTTCGCTTTCTTGGTTGGGTCTCTGCATGGTTTAGGTCCATCACATCCACATTTTCCAGTGTTGTAGAGTACAGGCTTTTGTAGTAGAATTTGATCATTTGTTTTGAATTCCTATCCTCCAACTGAATGACCTGGGTGCTCTTTTCATATTTTTACAATACAGTCAATTCAAAGTTCCTTGATAATGACTATGGGTCATATTATTTTCTCTCTGTTCAAATCAAACTCATCTGTGGCAGGTTTTATGAGCAGACTCTGATGGATCTACTTGAAGTTACCTAGAGGCTTTGTTAGGAGTCTTTCTTCAAGGCTTGTCATTGCTTGGTCCAGCTTTGCTGTGTAGAGATTATGACTTCCATTGAGAATTACAGATCTCAGGATCAAAAAGTTTTGGAAGGGGAAATAATGTGTATTCCAGGGCAGCAGAGCCTGGCTGAATCTAAGAACCTTGTAGAGAGCATGGAAATCCCAATACCTCCTCCTGCAGCAGAAAGATTGCTGCAACAAACCAGTCTTCTCTTTTGCCTTTCTGGGTAGTGAAGGGATGTGTGTCTGCATTGGTGTGTGTATGTTTGTGTTTGCATGCATGTGTGCTTGTGCATGTGTGTGTGTGTGTGTGTTGTTTGTGCTTATCTTTGTGGTGTGGCTTAATGTATTCTTGTTTGTGTGTGAGTATAGATATGAGCCTCTCACTATGTGTGTTTAAGTATTTGTGAGTGTGTGTGTGTATCTGTGTGTGCACATATGGCCATCTCTGTATGTCTTTGTACAATGTTGTCTGTGTGTATGAGCACACATACATCCACATATATGTGCTGACCCAAGTATGGGTGAGCATCTGTGTCCTCAAGTTGAGCATATGTGTAGCAGTGGATGCCTGTATGGGCTTTTGTGGGTGTGGTTGATTGTATGTGTGAATGTGTGTGTATATGTGTCTGTCTGGCTGTCTTGCTGGCTGGCTCACTGGATGGGTTTGTATGAATGTTCTTATACACATGTTTGTGTTTTTCTGCATATGTTTATGTTCACTTGCACATGGAAGAAACATTTTTTAACAAAAATTGTACGGAATTAGATGAGAAAGTACTATGTCCATTCAGGTTATAACCACTCTGTATCTATTGAACATTGCATGAAACCTTCCAACTTTTTGCAAAATCCACTGTGGAAAAAAGAGACATAAAACCCTGTAATTGTAAATATAAAAGTTCTCAGGAGTTTGTAGAGGCAAAAACTATTCATCCACAATAAAATCATTTGGAGGAAACAAAGGAATGAGGTACATGTAGGTTAGGAGGAGTCTGCTGAGGCAAATCAAGGTGCCATGGAGGCAGAAAGGCTGGCTGGGCAGGTGTGTCCCTTCTCTGTCCTGGGTGAATGGTAACAGCTAACTGAATGGTTAGTGCTTCACTGTTTCTTCCCTACAGCCTGTTTTCTTCTCGTCCTCAATGCCAGTTAGCATTTTTTCCACCTTTTCCTAACACTAACTCAGTTATCCTTGGTGGTGGAACTTGGCCTGGATATTGTTCTTTGAGAGATTCTGAGAAGCAGTGTGATTGCAGCTGCTTCCAACACCAGCAGAGTTCCCATGGCCATGCTGAGGTGTGAGAACAGGTCTATCTCAGGGCAGTGCAGCCCACTTAGGCTCACGATACACTAAAGCTCTGTGTCTGCAGCACTCAGTCACTCCTTTTATTCCAAACTTGTTCACACTATGTTCAAATTGACTTCATGGAAATTTGGGAGAGATGAGGACCCTTCAGATATTGCTGTTGGCATTTAATGATAGAGCCCTGGCAGAAGCCATGTACAATTCTTCAGAAAGTTGAACTGTAGTGTCCAGGTGACCCAGTGATTTCAGAATGAAAAGTGGGTGTCCACAGAGTAACGAGGGGACATTTGGGTTTAAGCAGCATTCCTCAGAGCAGCCCCAAGTGGAGATTATCTAAATGTTCATCAGTCAAAGAATGAAAATGTACAATGTGGTCCAGCCCTTCCATGGAATATATTTTGGTATGAAATCATACATCATTTGGCCAAGAGATCATCAGCCTCCTGTTAGCCAATCAAATCCCTCATACAATCACCTTACAGGGATTAAAGTTTTCTTATGAAGATTTTCTAGTTTCCTGACCTAATTGCTTTGTGCATAAAGTGAGACATTCTGTGGTTAAGAGAGTTCCTTTTGGAGAAAACTGTTTATCTTGAAGCAACAGGGAAAAAGTGGGTGAGTGCAAGGGGCTGGGCCTTGCTGGGGAACCAAGCCATTACTATAGAGCCTGGAGAACTTGCTAAGTGGGCTTTGCTACAAGGACAAGGACTCCCATGGGGCACTTGTCTGTGAACTTTACCAGAGGATTTTATATCCTCTGCTTACTGTGTCCTTTCTCCATGCAACGAAAGTTAACTTTCTATTCCACAGTAGTACAGGTTATTGCCACTTGCTTTACCCTTATTTGGGAAATAAACACATGACAGTACTGCAAAGTGCTTGTATGTGTTCATACGTGGACTTGTGAGTGTATGTTCAAGAGTGTGTATGTATCAGTGCATATGTGCATGTGTGCACACATACACACCCACCACACACACACACACACACACACACACACGAGCTTATAACCCTCCAGCAAATCACAATTATCCACTGAACAAGAGCAACACAGACTGGAGGAAAGCGTGCAGTACCTGCTGAAGCAGAAAGAGTTGATCTCCTACTCAAAAGACTTGGCAGTAAAACTGCTGCATCCCTTCAATGTCCTCCAAATGAACTGAAGAGCTCACGTGGGAG
>NW_021621292.1:0-5248 GCF_004785775.1 Grammomys surdaster
GCACTAAGGGACAGACAGGTCAAGATACAATGATGGTGGGTGACAATTTCATCAGCAGGTGAACCATCCTTTACAACTGCTGCCAGCGATCATGGAAATGGAGAGTCCCTATATCACAGTTTTCTTCCACCTCCACTCCAAGTCTTCTCTCTGTTCTTCCTGTTCCCCAACTCTGCTCCTTCTAGTTTTGAAGTCTGAACAAAATGATTCCTCCCTGCATTTGAACCCGCTCACCAGCCAGACTTTGCTGGCTTCCACCTGCAGCTCCTGCCCTTCCTCCAGCTCCTTTGGTCTCCCCTTCTCCCTGTCTAGCCAAAGGATCTCCTCATCAACCCACACTGGCTCCCTGCTGGTTTTCCCAAACTGATGGGCACTGGATCTTCTTATAGCTCAAATGTCTCTTCCTCCATGAATAATGCTGCTTCCCTGTCAATCAGTCGGTGGAGTAAAAATCAAAATCCAACAACTTCAAACAGATCTCCAAAAATGTAATGAACAACTTGATGACCCCAGCTCCTGGGTCTTTTGAGAGCCTTTGAGAATAGGGAGTTGGATACTGCCCTTCCTGACCCCTGCCTCTCATCTTCCTGCTTTTACTAATAATTGCATCCTGGTTTATCAATGTCTTCTCTATGAGTCTTTAATAACAAACTAAAAAAAAATCTCTAATCAAACAATCAGTTGTTGTTTTTTTAAAACAAAATCCCAAATGTTCGATTTACCTAATGAAGACTTAGTAGCCAGACACTGTGGTGAAAACCTGCTAGCTCAGAGAGACAGAGAAAGCACCCAGCTGACCTTCCTATTCCACCAACACCCCAGAAGACAAAAGCTCCTTTTCCACATTGTCTTAAATACCCTTCAATTCAAAGACCCTCCTTTCTCTTTCCTAGGTCTTCTTATGTTCACTTCCTGTGAAGTGGTTGCCTGCTCCAGGGTCTCCCAAGTCTCTCTGGGTGTCCAGCCAAACTCAAAGAACGGATGCTTGCTCTGGAGACAATTCCTGGTGAATTCCTCCTCTGTTTTCTGCAATGTTAGTGGGCTTTTTTCTTCTCCAATCACACTGGGTTTTCTTCCAACCATGCTGAGTGCTGAAGGGCCCTGCTTGAGGGGCTCAGCTTAACATTACAAACTGCATTTTGCTTTCAGACTTTATTTTATGATTAATTTCCCCTCTGAATTAAATCCTCTACTGGAAAAAAAATCCAACTTGTTCCAGGAGCCATGTCACCCTGGTAACAATCACAATTCCTTAGGCAAATAGCTACTCCTAAAAACAAGCAATCATTTCTTAAGGGGAAATTACTTAGTGTCCAAACTAGATTGATTATGCTAGCAACCATTGTTCATACCAAGCTGAAATCATTACTAGCCAATAGAACTTCCCACATTCTTGATCCAGGTGCTCCCATCCCCCACCCAGGTGCTCCAATCCCCCACCTAGGTGCTCCCATCCCCCACCCAGCTCAGTGACTCAGTGCCAGCAGCCCTGTCATCACTAAAAGACATTTCCACCATTGCCATAATTATGATTTGAGTGCTCAATACTCCCTATAAAGCTGGCACCATCATGGCCTACTCTCTCTCTTTTCCAACTCCACTCAGAGGCAACCGTTTGCATATAACCCCCACCATTTTCAAGGCCTGTTTTTTTGGCATTCCTTGGTCCTCCTCTTTTGCCACAAAACCCTTTCAGTAGTAGAATACAATAAACAATATATGCCAGATGGTGGTAGAACACACCTTTACTTGGGAGGCAGAGGCAGGTGGATCTCTGTGAATTTGAGTCCAGCCTGTCTACAGAGTAAATTTCAGGACAGCCAAGGCTACATGGAGAAACAGTCTTGAAACCAACAAAAGAAAACAAAATGCAAAGAAAGCCAACTTCAGTGGGTGCAATGAACTCAGACTTCCTGAGCATGAAGGATACAGAGGAACTCAAAAGAGGCAGAAAAGACTGAGAAGGAAAAACTCTTACCTGGGCCAACATCCACCATCATGTGTACCCATTCCTCGGTGTTCAGGCTGTAGACACCTTTCTCCTTGTCTACCATCCATGAAATGGGAGTCCCTAAGAACACTGCACAGCAGAACTGCTCTACTTTGATTGCACAGAGATAACCATACAAACTTCCCTCTTGAAACACATCTATGACTCTGGTCTCATAAGACACCTTGTTCTTAGATGAACAAAAATGGAAAACTGGCAACTTGGATATTGCTTTATCTGCCACTGCTTTCAAAGAGTCACGGTCAATGTTGTCTTTTGGGCATCCCAGGACTGTCTTACTCTCATTATCCACTCCAATGAAAAGATAGCCTCCCTCGGTGTTTGCAAATGCGGAGATGTTCTCTGGAATTGTATTTTTTATATATTGTTGAACATGGTCGGTAGAGAATCTTTTAAACTCTATAAATGTGGATTCAGAAAAAAGCAACTGTTGGCCATGTTCAAGTTTCTCACTTTGAAAAATTTCAAAAGCAGGATTTGATTCAAGGCTGCTCTGACTCTTGGCTCTGGGAATTGTAGCAGGTGGAGCTCTGTCATCAGTAGGACTATATTTGACATACTTCTTCTTGTCCTTCAGAAAGTTAAATGCTTTCCTTGAATCCATGTCGACCACAGAAGTAAAAGATCTATAGCACAGGGAAGAGGCCAGGCTGCAAATTCGAGGGTTAGTGGAACCACCTTCAGGGCTGCACCTCCAAGATTTAACAAAAATGTAAAACTGGTCCTCTTGTTGCTTGGTCTCAAAGAAAGCCCCCAAATCAGAGGACCGAATAAGCTCTCTCAAAGACTGTTCCAAGTCCAGTCCTATCTCCACAGGATGCTCACTCTTGTTGGCCATTTGCATAGCAATCACTCCTCCTCCAGAGTTTAACAGAGCACAAGCAGCCTCTGTAATTCTTGTCTTCTCCAGCTTTCTCTTCTGTGAGTCCATTTTATTTCGATCTTTTTCTCCGAGAGTCACTTTTCCTGCATAGATGACCAAGTCTGGGTAAGACTGTTCCACCTCTAAGGAGGGATGTGTCTCCATGCTGACCCTACAGTCAAACAATCCAAACATTTGTTTTACTTTTACTAAAACAATTCACTCATCTACTTATTGAAACATATTCAATATGAGCCAAATATATTCTGTCAAAGCAATAAAATATCAAGTAAGATAAAAAATAGTCCTTTCTCTTTAGAAACTGTTTGGAGGGGGCAATGAAAGTAGAACTTATCATCACATGTGATATGGGCTGTGGAGAGCCAGTGCCGCGCCCTAAAGATGGCGCGTGCTGCCGCCTTGTTGGAGTGATAAATAACTCCATATTTAGGCATGGGGCTGTGCTATGAGTGGTGTGATCTAGTGGGACCTATGGTGATTGGCCTCGTGGCAGCCAGCCATTGGTGGAGGCTTTGATATAAGAGTCAGAGCCAAGGGAAGAGGGGGGGCCAGAAGAAGAAAGGAGAAGATTAGAATCCTGATTAAACTGCCTCGAGAAGGAACGAGAAGGAACCTGGTTGTCCTGCGTCTTCTTTCCGCTGGTCGTGGTCGGCGCAGCACAATGGGCTATAGGAGGGAAAACATATTAATGGGGTGTCTGAAGTAACTTGGCTACTAAACTGTACTTCAATAATGCTCTCAGGAGGAGATAATGTCACCTAGTTACCAGAATTGTCAAGGTGAAGCCATCAGCATTGAGGTACAGGACCAGGAGGAATCAGTAAATCCAAGGGCATGCCATGGAGTGAGATATCACAGCTTGGAACATATTTGTGATAAATTAAGGGATAAAGGAAGAATATACTGCAAGGAGATGTCAAACAGGATGTGAAAACCCAGAGGTGGGTGAAAAGCAAGAGGAACAAGGTGTCGGGGCATGGAGCTCAAGGCCGCCTGCTGAGATTCTCCAGGTACATAAGCTGCTGACAAGTGCTGCACACTAAGATTAAGAAGTCTTACTAAATGATTTAGTGAAATGTCAGGCAGTGGTGGTACATGCCTTTAATCCCAGCACTTGGGAGACAGAGGCAGGAGGATCTCTGAGTCTGGTATATATTCCAGGATAGTCAGAGGTACACAGAGAAACCCTGTCTCATGGCATGGTAGGGTGGTGATGGGAAGGGTGTTTAGTGAAATGACATAACTGGTGACTTTGAAAAGACCCCAGAAAGCTTTGGCTCATAGATGTCTAGTAAGCAAAACTCTATCAATTGTCGAAATGCATTGAGAAATGAAAACCAGGTAGAGAAAAAGCCAGTAGATAGACTTACTAAAGAGAGGCACAGAAAAATGAACACAAAGAAAGAGAAGTTGAAGGTTCTCTTTAAGATGGCAAGGTTCTCTTTAAGATGGGAACGTTAACAGTATTTACCATGGATGAGAGAGAGCCAGAGCAGAAGTGAGAACTTAAAGATGGAGCAGGAGGCTGAGGGACTAAAACAACAGAATCCTGAGCGTCAAGGTTTGGAAAGATGGTGGTCCAGGAGCTGGGAGAAGGAGAGGGTGAAGGAGAGGAGAAAGGCAAACAGAGGGCCTGATAGAGGTTAGGTCACTGTAGGAGGGAGAGTCTTCTAATGCACCCCCTTTCTCATGTGTGTGCCTGGAGGCCTTTCTCCTAGGAGATCCTACGTCCCATCAAGTTGACAAAAGTTGACAGTGAGTGTCATTACACCATGTCTTCATGCATCCAACATATACAATTCTATAAATTTGTAATATGTACTAATGACTTGAAAAACAATTTTCTAGCAAGGCATTACATTATGATAATATTTGCATAACAATTAAAGACAATTTCCCTGGAGAGAAAGAGGGCTCAGTGGTATATGAGTATTTTACTTGTATGTATGTCTGTACATCACCTGCCTAGTGCCTGGTCAGAAAAGGACATCAGATCCTCTGGGACTAAAGCAGAGAGTTGCTCACTGCCGTGTGAGTGCTGGGAACTGAACCTGGGTCTTCTGCAGGAACCAGAAGTGTTCTTAACGGCTGAGTCATCTCTCCAGATCTATATATAATTGAAGTTTTTAAGGGAGTAAAATCCTAAAAATGTCATATGACACAGAATAAAGCTGTACTAGAGGATGTCTGCCAACATTAAACGATTGTAGGGGCTTGTGGGACAACTGGTCTATAGTAATGACACCATTCCGTGAGAACTGCAGGAAGGTGAGCTTGTCTCCCTTACACAACCATATAAACAGTCGGTGAAAGATTAGGTCTCTGATGAATGTGTGTGGAAAGTAAGAGTGGAA
>NW_021621292.1:5258-8420 GCF_004785775.1 Grammomys surdaster
CCGGGAAGCTTGAAACTCAGAATGTGCTTAAGGAACTAAACTTTAATAATTCTGAACCTTAGCTATATATAGCTTTAGGATGGTTCTTGGTGTCTCTAGTTTCTTTTGGTCTCCTCCTTCTCCCCACTTTTTTCTTCCTCTTTCCTCCTCGCTCTTCCTATATCCTAGTGTTCAGTCACGGGCCCATCTGTCTGTATCTATTTACCAACTAATCAATCTGTTTATGGAATCTATTTATACAGATTACACAAGACAGGATAAAACGTATTCAAAAGGAGATAGACTCTTCTCCAGGCCCTTCCCTCTGGTGCCTGCCTCCAGTCTGTCCCTAGCCCCCTTGAAGGTCGCAACCGGGCCCTCATTTGCTGCTTCCTGTCTGAGGGAAAAGACTCAGAAGAGATCTCTCCATCTCATTCCTAGGGCTGCTTCAGAAAGCAGAATTTGGAAACAGATAAAAATGTAATTAAAGCTCTCTTTCCTTCCAGAATCCAGCCTCAGATCCAGATCCTTCAGGTCTGTGGCCCGGTGGTGTTGCAATTGTGGATTGATCACCTGCCTGTGAGATCCAGCGGAGATCCAGTGGAGCAGCCCCGGCTCCAGTCTGGGTTTGGCTAGCAGTGGTCACAGCGAACTGGCTCAATCCTTCTAGCTGTTGGATTGCTTGTATAGGGGAAAACGAAACTGCTCGGATTTTCTGGCCTGCTGCAGGCAAACTGCCTGATTGAGCTCACTGTTTTATTTTTGTTTGTTTATTTTTTGTTTGTTTGTTTTTGATCAGACTGTCTAGCTGCCCTTTTCTGACTAAGCCCCTATCCTTGGCTGTGGGCGACCCTCCTTGCTGCAAAGACTTACAGCCTTCTCAGCCTGAAGGCATTCCCTGCGGTGGAAACCCTGGGGAGGGAGCCCAGATTGAAGCATCTAGGGGAAGGAGAGTGAAAATGAAGCTTTTATGAAGATCTCACCTCCTGAGCTCAGAGTTGAGAACTAACCACTGTAACCCCTGATACTTCCAGATCCTCATCTGTTGTGTGTGCCTACTGCATGCCCACTTATTACACATGGTTAACACGGTTAACAACAGCGTCAGTATATGTTTTCTAGTTCAAAACCTGTTTTTCCATGGTTTCAAACTTTCCATTTCAGTAGATTTTCATACCACCATAGTCACTTTTCTTTAAAATCCTTCTTTTCCAAATTGTACAGTGTTGAAAGAAAGACTGTCAACCTAGAATTCAATAAACACACACACACACACTTCACCTAGTGGATAGAAAAGAATGGTGTCCTTTTCTGGTGAAACAAAGGCTTTGTCACCAAGAGACCTTTGTCACATGAAATGTTAAAGGCTGATGGAAATTTGTACCAGAGTGACACTTAGAGTCACATGAATAAAGCCTATACTACAGGAGCAATTATGTGAATATTGAAAGGTAATTCATCTTTCTCAGTGTTCAAAAATTACTGAAAAGATAAAGATACAACTATACTATGGTGCTTATAAAATGTAGAAATAAAAAAAATTGTGATAATTACAGGGGACTGGAACGATGGCTCAGAGCACTGTCTTGACTCAGAGCACAGTCTTATAGAGGACCTGGCTTTGACTCCCAGCACCCACAGGTGGCTCACAGGCCATGGTAACTCCAGTTCCCTGCCTCTGGCCTTGGTGAGCACCTGAGAGGTGCCGGTTTCCTTGGAGTGATGTTTTTGAGCACTGTTTGAGCACTGTGTAAAGACTATTCTTGTATTGTTCAAATGCTAATTTCCATGCTGGCAGAGATATGATTACAGCTGGACTTTGGTATTGTAATTATTATGAAACATATCCAGTCTTCTTTTTTTTTTTCCTTTCCTTTTTTTCCCCCCTTCCCTTCCAGCCCTGCTCGCTCTGGCCCAAAGGTGTATTTATTTACTATATGTAAGTACACTGTATGTAAGTACACTGTACACTGTATCTGTCTTCAGACACCCATCAGATGTCATTACAGATGGTTGTTGTGAGCCACCATATGGTTGCTGGGATTTGAACTCAGGACCTCCAAAAGAGCAGTCAGTGCTCTTAACCACTGAGCCATCTCTCCAGCCCCAATCTTAGCATTTTGTAAACTTTGTTTTCCATCACCTCCTGATTAGTCAGATAAAGATCTGAATGGCCAATAGCTGGGCTGGAGAGTAAAGGTGGGTCTTTTGGGCAAAAAGAAAGGGTCTCAGGTGAGAACCAGAAGCCAGAGCACCAGCCAGACAAGGATGAAGCCAGTGCCAGGACTAGACTAGGGTAGACAAAAGGTCAACCATGTGGTGAGTGAGGGGTTCATTTTTCATATCCCGTTCAGAAACTAAGCTGTGGACCATTAGACTATTTGCTATCTATGCTTCTGCAGTTCTGCAGATGATCTGCCTGACCTAGTTGCTTTAAGGTTGGCTTCCCTAGCATCCAGTTAGCATCTCAAAGTGACACAGCAGGAGGCTAGGTAAAGCCTCTGCAGGGAGTTGTTTTCCCTGTGTTGGGAGAAAAGGGGAAGGGGACATATCTATCCATGACCATGCCCTTTGTTCTCAGTACTTGGAAGACTCTCAGAGCATGTGTTCACAAGGTAAAACAAACAAACAAACAAAAAACAAAACAAAACAAAAAAACCCTCACTGCAGGTCTGCACATTAATCAGGTCATAAATAGAATAAGAGGTTATAACAGAGATTGCCTACCTGCATATACACTAGGAACAATGATCTGGCTTAACGTTGACCATTTGTTACTATGTTGCAGGGTCATGGAAACGTTTTAGATTATAACTAAGCCATCCTTGAAGTTTTGACAAACTCAGTCGATATCTTATATCCTACTTTTGCACCTGGGGTCTTTAGGACCTCCAGTTAATGGCTTCTGTATCCCCTTGGAATGTGCGCTAAGTTTTAGAAGTCTGCTGTTATCTCTGAAGCAATGAAGCAGTCCTGTTATAATGTTTTTGTGAGTGTTGCTATTTGGAAACAATGGTAACTCTTGCATGCTAGATGTTTCTGCAGAATAAACGCTCTTTGTCTTTGCATCTGAGTCTGGGGTCTTCCTTCAGCAATTTTCAGACCCTTACAGTGAGATGTAGAGCAGGCTAGTGTTGTCCGGTTAGAATAACTGAGAATCTGCCCAGCTACAGTGGCCAAAGC
>NW_021621293.1:0-1275 GCF_004785775.1 Grammomys surdaster
TTAAGACCTTACTCCTCATTCTCCAGTCTCTACCTCCCACATTAGAAGTTAAATGTTTTCATCAGGAGAACATAAGTGTGCAAATGATGGATTTGTTGGTGAGTTTGATTAAGTAGAGAGTGGGATCAGAAATTCAGGGTCATCTTGGAATAGCCAGTCAATTGGAAGCAACATGAGACTCTTAATTAAAATAATAAGCAAAAAAACAGTACAGTAGAGGGGAACCATGAGGGCTAATGACTGATGGAAAATCTATTCAATACACATTTATTCATTTAACAAACACAACTACCTAGAAACTAATTTAAGAAGCAAGGATATAAAAGGATCAAGGATCCACACATGACCTATGAAGCTTATATATTTCAGCCAGTACATGAGCACCTAGAGAGCAGTCTAAACTAAATAAGAAAGAAAGATGGAGAGAGGAGATTTAGAGAAGAGCAACAGAGCTACTGCATTTATAATGGAGAAAGGATGTAGCCATGTAACTGGGATTCTGAGAATCAACTCTTATCCAAGGATTCACACGACCTTGTAAAGCTGCCTCTGGCTTTCAGAACCCCCAACCCATCATCCAGCAATTACCTTGAAGTCTGCAGCACAGGTGGTGGAGCAGTGAAATTAGAGAGAGTACCATCAGAGAAGTGAAAGATGGAGAAGCTGCCACCCACAATTACATCTCCAGGACGCTCAAAGTGAGGGCTCTGCCTTGGAAATATCCAGACTCTTGGTCCAGAAAGGACAGACCCAGACAGACAGTCAAAGAGAAGAGAAAGGAAGGTACACAGCCACATGCCTGCTAGAGGCCACACAGTCAATGACAGAACAGCCCCAAATGGGGAAGTAGCTAACACTGAAGGAGTCTTTTATCTGGGAGATTGCCTTTGATCAAGGGCCTGAGGCTAAGACCACAGTAGAAACTCTAGGCTTACAATCTGTGTGGAAAATATTGACCATGAGGTGGTGGAAGTGTATGGACAATTAATCCCAGAGCCATTAAAAGTTGTATCTCCTTCTCTTGAAGTTTCCTAGCCTCTCTTTAACCAAGGTCATAGCTCTGGGCATCATCTGCCAACCGCAGGAAGGGTGACAATGGGCCTGAGTGACTCCTGGGGAACTTGTAAGCCCAAGAGCAGCTGTGGCCAGGGTGCTCAGGGCAATGTTTTAGAGAAAAGCCACAGGTGGGTACAAGAAGCAAATATCTCAGTAGCAGATGTGAAACATGTTTAGCACATATTTCATATACTATACCCATTGCATTACCCCCACCCC
>NW_021621294.1:0-4577 GCF_004785775.1 Grammomys surdaster
CCCCCCCCCCTTCGGAGAGTCTGACTCCCGAAGGTGGGGTAGCGGGGCGGGGGACTACTGAGGGAGATGGACATGCTGTCCAGCCCAGCTCAGGTCAGGAACATGGACTCTAGAATCCCACCAATTGGATTGCAGTCAACGGTCCAGTTTCTTGCTAGTCATGCTAACTCAGAAAGAATAAGTTGAGTCCGTGTCTTAGTTTCTTGGGAGTGAAAGGAGAGAAAAAAATCCCATCTCACAGAATTGTTTCAAACATTTCTTTTAGATGTGTAGTCTTATATTGGCCCAGGGCAGTATCTGAAATCAGTCTTATAGAATAGAATATAACCCTGTTAGCATGGCACTGTGTGCTCTACTCTTAACTGGAAAGGACAAGATGGAATGGGTTTCTATGTGAGGGAGTGAGTGACAAATGATGGGGACAACTCAAGGTAAGTTCTAAAAATGCAGAGAGTCCAGCAGGTTTGGATGCCTCTAATTAGGTAGGTTTTCAAGTCTTCAGGAACTAATAGCAATGTTTTGAGTCCTGTTAAGTAGGAACACTTCCCATTAAATGAGTGAGCTTCAGATTATGAAGGTTATTCTTCTACTATTAGGTTACTCTTGTAAATGTGGTCACTGTTTTCATTGGAAAGACCAGGACATGTATTTCACTCCATCTGTTTTGCATAAATACAGTACAAAATTGCATTTCTGTAAGCTTTCTGTTTTTTCCCCCTGGCTTGTTCTTACATCTTATACTGTCTTTGTAGAATATGTTTATGGAGCAACAGAAGTTTATTCATGAATCTCTCACTCTTCAGAAGAACAGAATGGAGGAATTTAAATCACTGTGTGAAGAATACTTGGAGGTCTGTTGAACATTCTTCAAAGCAACCTATACAAGGGGACACTGAATATCCTGGTATTCTTTCTGTGCTTTGGATAACACTTTAGGAAGGTTACCTGCAAACACCTGCCAGCATGTCCCTCATGCTCCATGTAAACCTAAGCACAAAGTCAGTTTTTGATTTTAGGATTCACTCATGGTTAGGAGAATCATTCAAGGCAGGACTTGCTGCCTTGGTGATTTCATCTGGAGCTGTTCATATTGCACAGGGCATTAATCCTCTTCAGATCATCCCATCTTGCCTCACAATGCATTTTTTCATTGGGTATGTATGTGCACACGTGCACACACGTGTACTTGTCTGTGCGTGGGTGTGTAGAGGTCAGAAGTCAACTCTTACAGATACTCTTCATCATATCTTTTTTTTCCTTTACCCTTTTGTTTGTTTGGTTTTAATTTTGAGACAGGGACTCGCTGTGTAGATCTGGCTGTCCTGGAACTCACTATGTAAACCAGTCTGGCCTCAAACTCACAGAGATCCGCCTTCCTGCCTCTGTCTCCTGAGTGCTGGGATTAAAGGTGTGCTCCACTGTGCCGGGCTCCATCATACCCTTTTGTAACAGGATGACTCACTGGACCTGGAACTCTTCACTATGGCTAGGCTGGCTGTTCAGCAGGTCCGTTGCTGTCCCAGGTCGATGCATCACCAGGCCTGACTTGTAGTATGTGTGCTGAAGAGCTACAAGGTTGCCTTTTCATGCTTGTAGAGCAAGCTCCTCGCCTACCACTGCATTCTTGCCCCCAAGAAATAGTTTTACACACTGCAGCTCTCTTCCCAGACCCTCTCCATCTGTTTTTAAGCAGAATAGTGACAAGAATATTTGCACTTACTTTACTTGCTCAGTCCATTTACATTTCCCTTCATCGTAGGACTGAAACATGTCTTCATCTGGCCAATTAGAACCTTAAGACAGTCCCCAGGTATAGCACTCAGTGAGAAAGTAAGTGGAAGACAGAGATACTGTGAATTGAGAGTTATCCTCCGTAATAATCTTTCTAAGTTCTTCCTGTGCAGGTTGATTCACCTATGCTGTCTCCAGGTTTGTAGCTCTCTACAAAACAATTAAATACCGGACGTTCTACTTTCATTCAGACTCAATGTGAATTGGCTTGTTCAAGTTGCAGTTAAAATTTTGTTCATGTAGAGTAATTCAGATGACCTGAAAAAAACCGAGTTGACAGAATTCATCCTTGCTTTCTTATGCTTCTCTCCTACAACAACCCCCACCCCTGACACGCACACGCACATGCACAAGCACACGTGTGTGCGCACACACACACACACACACACACACACACACACACAGAGAGAGAGAGAGAGAGAGAGAGAGAGAGAGAGAGAGAGAGAGAATATATATATCTGCCAGTGCCTGTTCATGCTGAAATAACATTCTTTAACTACTCAGTGGCCCAGAAGCTTGCTCGTCCATTCCAATGTTAAGATCTCTGTGTTGTCCCAGTTTCTGTGGTCACTGCATCAGGAGACTGTGGAAGAGCTCCTGCAAAGTTTTATAAGCCCTCCACAATATTTAGCAACACCGTTTACATGTAATGTGTGCTGTTTCACTCAGTGCTAAGCGGAATGTAGAAATGGAAACCTTGAGTTCCTGGTGCACAGTAGTCATAGTACAAGCCAAGCTGTTCATTCCATCTTGCAAAGAAGTATGTGAGTGGCAATGAATGGACGCATGCCTCATGTTCTCTGTTTTCATTTGGCTTCGTTGGCTTTCATTTGTGCTGTGCAGGGAGAGGTATCCCAGGCTCTCGGGCATGGTAGGTCAGCACCCTTCCCCTGGGCCACCCCTATAGCAAATCCCTCACAATTTGAATGTTTAGCCGTGGGTTGAGGAGTGGAAAGTCTGTGTCTCTTTGGTGGGTGTTTTGATCTTCATGTGGTACAGGGGTGTGTGTATGCTTCTTTTGGAGTAATTAAACCATGTCTTTACCACATTTGCTCCCTTGTAAATGTTGATGTTTGCATTTCTAAGGCAAGATGACCAGGGCTGATTTCCGCACATGTTTTTTGTTTCAGAAATTCGAGGTGATGAGAGATTCTCAGGGAAATTCCATTGCTGAAGAGCTGAGACGTCTCATAGCCGCCTTGGAAATAAAACTTCTGATGGTGCATGTAAGTACCGAGCCTTTCACATAGAAAATGGGGATAAGCCCAACCCTGGGTGCTATGTATTTTACACCCATTTAATACTTCCTTTACTTAACAGAGCCAGCAAGAGACTGCTGCTGCTCCACAGTCTCTCCTGGATACGTTATTCTCATAATACTTTGGAGGACAAAAGTCGATATGAGAGGAGCAGAAATAAGCTGGGTGAATCTACTTGTGGTGATACTTGCAGCTTCGGTGACTAGATCTTCTCATGTTGTCCTCCTGTTCCTGAAGATTCCCCTTTCTGTTAAAACCCCCAAGCCCCAAGGATTTGTGTGACAGCAGTGCAAATATGTTTGTAGGAAGCTCCAGCCCTCGGGTAGAAACAGCAGGCTTTCCTTGGTAGCATGGTAATTGAGGGTTAGCACACATTAGGGTTGATATAGTGGATTATCATACCTGAGCGTCATTTTCCCAAATTAGAAGGCACACAAGTGGGCCATCCTTGTCCTGTCCAGATAAATAATTAAAGAAGATGCAGTCTTTCTTTTACATTCTGTTCTTAAATGTGTTCAGTGATGGAGCCTATGGAACTGACCTTAAGCTTCCAAAGGCAGTGTGCTCTTTAAAAGACTGTGCCTCAGAAATAGTTAAACAAGTAGAATTTATCAAGCCTCCCGAGTAAGAAAGATGTGAGTAATGTGACTTGAGTCTGTGGAAATGTTATTTGCAGACAACATTTACAAGGTCTTTCAGTTAAATGTGTCTGTCACACTAAGAGGTGATTCTGAACATGAGAGTACAGCTCAACTCGGCCATGGTTGATTAATTTCCTCACTTGTATGGATAGGAGTAACTGAGACTGTTTTGTTTTTGAAATTTATCACGCATGTAGTATGTGATCATCAGGGATACGGGAGGTCTCCTGTACAGCTAAAGCTCATGTCCTGTGATTTCCCATATGTATACCCTGGAAAATCTTTACTTGGGAACATTTGATTTAATAAACCTGAAATTGTTTCAGGCTTGTTGGGATGAGTCATTTAATTGCACTCTCTTTCTGATGTTCCTGACATTTCACCCCTTCCCAGACAGAGATGGCCCCATGCCTTGTGGAGGTGTGCTATCACGTGCATTCCAGGCCGCTTATCTCATTGTGCCCTGTTGTGTAGAAGCATTGAAAACAGGCTGTGTGAAGCCTCTCCCATTTTCTACAAGTGGAATTGCATTCCTCCAGAGTGAATGAGGGCTTCCCTGCTGGGATCATTTTACTTTCTATAATTTACATTATATAGAAGAACTTTCCCCCTTGTGCAAACTACCTGTCAGCCTGTGGCCCTTGAGTATTATTTCTTCATTATGTTGTTGTTGTAGTAAGTATTATTTCCAGTTTTGAACGTCTCCTACTTGAGATATTCTGCCTTATTTCCAGGCATGGATACACTCCATAGTATTTTCCCAGTGTTGAATTCTATATTATTTGTGTGTGTGTGTGTGTGTGTGTGTGTGTGTGTGTGTGTGTAAATATTCCCTTTTGAGTGTGGTACATGTGTATATGCATTCATATGTGTAGGCAGACGTGTG
>NW_021621295.1:0-1792 GCF_004785775.1 Grammomys surdaster
ACCTGTTCTCACACCTCAGCATGACTATGGGAATTCTGTTTGTGTTGGAAGCAGCTGCAAGCACACTGGTTCTCTAATCTCTCAAAGAACAAAATCCAGGCCAAGTTCCACAACCAAGGATAACTGAGACAGTGTTAGCAGAAGTGGAAAGAAAATGCTAGCTGGCACTGAGGATGAGAAGAAAACAGGCTGTAGGGGAGAAAGAGTGAACCCCGATCGTCCAGTGAGCTGTTACCATTCACCCAGGACAGAGAAGGGACACAACGGCCCAGCCAATTTTTCTGCCTCCCTAACACCTAGATTTGTCACAGAAAATTCCTCTGAACCTTCATGTACCCCATTCCTTTAGTTTACTCCAAATGATCTTATTGTGGATGAATATGATTTTGCTTCTACAAACTCCTGAGAATTTTTATATTTACAATTACAGAGTGTTTTGTCTGTTTGCTCCAGGGTGGACATGCAAAAAGTTGAGAGGCTTCATGCAATGTTCAATGGATACAAATTGGTAAACACCTGAGTGGCCATAGTACTTTCTCACATAAGGTGGGTATAATCATTGTTAAAGATGTTCCTTCCATGAGTAACTTAACATAAACATATGCAGAAAAACAGAAACGTATTTATGAGAACACAGATACAAAGAGCCAGCCAGTCAGACAGACAGACACATATATACACATATTCACACATATAAGCAACCACACCCACAAAAGCTCATACAAGCATCAACACCTATACATATGCTTAACATGAGTACACAGATGCTCACTCATACCTAGGTAAACGCATATATGTGAATGTATGTGTGCTCATACACACTGACAATATTGTACTAAGAACTACACACATGGCAACATGCATATGCAGATATACACACACATTCAAAAATACACATAGAGAGAGGCTCAATCCATACTACTACACACACATGAATACATAGAACCCCACCACAAATACAAGCTCGAACAACACACACGCACAAACACACACAGACACACAAACACACACACAAATGCACACACATCCCTCCATTATGCAGAAAGGCAAATGAGAAGAGGCAACTGGCTTGTTGCAGCAATCTTTCTGATGAAGTAGGAGGTGCTGTGTCTTCCATGCTGTCTACAAGGTTCTTAGATTCAGCCAGGCTCTACTGCCTTGGCTTACACATTATTTCCCCTTCCAAAAGTTTTTGACCCTGAGGTCTGTAAATCTAAATGGAAGTTACAACCTCTGCACAGCAAAGCTGGACCACACAAAAGCAAGCCTTCAAGAAGGGCTCCTAAATAAGCCTCTAGCTAACTTCGAGTTGACCCATCATAGTCTGCTCACAAAACATGCCACAGTTTAGTCTGATATGAACAGAGGGGAAAATGTGACACATAGTCATTATTCAGCAACTTTGAATAGATTACATTGTTAAAAAAATATATGAAAAGAGCACCCAGGTCAGTCAGTAGGGGCTAGGAGTTTCAAAAAAAAAAAGATCAAATTCTACTACAACAGTTTATACTCAACAACACTGGAAAATATGGTTGTAATGGACCTAACTACACAAACCCGACAAAGAAAGAAAGCTTCAGAAAATTTCACTTACAAATATCAATGAATAAATTCTCAATAAAATTTTTGCAAATCAAATCCAAGAACACGTCAAAACATTCATCTATCATGATCAAGGAGACCAGGAATGCAGGGATAGATCAACATATGAAAATCCATCAACATAATCCTCGGTATGAACAAACTCAAAAAATAAAAAACACATGATCATTTCATTAGATGCGGAGAA
>NW_021621296.1:0-2770 GCF_004785775.1 Grammomys surdaster
ATATACATATACATATACATATACATATACATATACATATACATATATATGAGAGAGACAGAGAAACAGACAAAGATAGACAGAGATAGAGGTAGAGAGAGATGACAGAGAGACAGAGTGGGGTGTTTTTTGAGCGCTGCTGCTTTTCAATGCCAATGTGATAGTCTGTAGACTATTTTAAGAGGATTGCATTAAGTCTATCTATGAGGCCAGTTTGGGGTTGAAGGTAATCTAATTGATTGGACACCCCTTATTTCTAGTATGCAAAGTATTTCCTAGTATTTCCTCTGTTCACTGGGCATGATTACATTTTGCTATAGGGCCAGGTGTGTCTGTGATCATCGGACCAGGCTACTGTCATACACCCTGCCAGGATGAAATGGGTGACATCTAAGGTCAACATACAGCAGCTTCCTGTGTTTAAAACATGATGTGTGCCTGCTGTGGACAAAAGAGAGTGTATGAAGCATACCATCACCATGACAAAATCTCCTCTCACTGGAATGACATTCTCCTGACACTGCACCATGAATATGTATACATTCGCCAATAGGGACACTAGTGACATCACACCTTTCTACATCCTGCATCTTTTCCCTTGTAATTATTTATTTACGCATATGTATTATTTTATTTTATGCACATGAGTGTGCTGCCTGCATATGTATATGTGTACTATGTAGATGCAGTACCTGTGAAGGAAGACCAGAAGAGGAAATTGGATCCCAAGGAACTGAGGTTGCTACCCTGTGGGTGCTGGGAATCCTGCCTACTGCAAGAGCAGCAAGTGACTTGAGCCATCTCTCCAGCCATCTTTCTGAATTACTACCAGTGAGTCTCAAAGCCACAAGCAGTATCAGGGTCAATCTGGTCTCACTTATTCAGTTTCTTCTTTGGAATTTGTCTCTGTGTGGGGTCAGTTTTTTCTCCTCCCTTTTCCTCTTCTTCTGCTTTCTCTACCTTTTGTATTCTCTGTTGTTGGTTTTTTTCTGGATCAGATCTTTGTATGTATCCCAGGCAGGCTTCTGCTTCCTGGAGTCTGGTATTATGTCTAGATTTATAGATATGCACCACTGTGACCACATTACATGTGTTACATATGGTATTTTATGTATATTGCCAAACTATCTTCTAGCAATATGATAGCATTTGTACCAATAAAACATAAACATATCTGTTTCCTAAAAATATCTCACAACTCTGAATGGTATTAAACTTTTTAATATAACTTACACAAGGTATTTTAACTCTGTGTATGTATATACTTTATTTAAGGACTGGGGACTAAACCCAGTGCAACGCAAAGGCTCTGAGACACATAGATTTATCTCCTGACATTTTACTGTTACTTTGAGATATAGTCTCACTAAGTTGCCCATCTGCCCTTCAGTTTTGAGTCCTCTCACTTCAACCTCCTGAACAGCTGAACAGCAAGTGTGCCACCAGGCCTGACTCAGTAATATTTTTGTGTCATTTTCTAAACTAACAAGGTTGAACATCTCCATTAATATTAGCCACGGATAACTTAATTTTCTTAAGAATGTGTGTGTGTGTGTGTGTGTGTGTGTATGTGTGTATGTGTGTGTGTGCAATATGTGTGTGTAGTACCAGAAGAGGCCAGAAGAGGGTATTGGGTTGCCTAGAGTTGGAATTATGGGTAATTAGGAGATAGATGCTGTGAAGTAAACTTGGGTCTGCTGCAGTGTCGTTGATGGCCCAGCTGTCTCTCCAGGCCCTGCAAACCTTTCTGTTATAAACTTCCTGTTCATATTTTATGATCCTCTTGCTTTTATTTTTGCTGCATATGGTGAAATATATTTGAGAATTTTAGCTCCTTGGTATATTTTATGTTACAAAACATGTTCCAAATTTGTCTTTCCCCCTTTTTGTTCTGCAAGTTGTAAATGTTTCTTTTATGTTTGTTTCCAACATAGGAGTTTTAAAAGTCAAACTATTCAGGCCTGTACTACTTGGAAGAAAGATAGTCTAAAGCAAACTTGAAGGGATGTCTCAAAGAGTTAGGGCTGGAGAGCTAATGTTTATCCATTATCCCAGTGCTTGGGAGAGCAGACTACAGAGACAAAAGTTTATATCCACCTGGGTCTATATAAGACCTTGTCTCAAAAGAAAAGTGTAAGGATGCAGCTCAGTGGTCGACTGTTTGCCTAGCATGCAGAGCCCGGACCCTCCCGAGTGCCAACAATTAGCATGTTTACATCAGAATCCAGGAATGTCATTCAGTAGTCAAGCCTTTCCATAGCATGTACAAGCTTCTCAGTTCATGCTCTAGCACTCTCTTTTCTCCCTTCCCCCTCCCTCCCTCCCTCCCTCCACTGCTCCTTCCCTCCCTCTCTCTTGGTGTGGGGCATGGGGGAAGATTATTTCTCAGCCTCCTTCTTTCTCTTATTTGATTCCTCAGGTTAAGATATAAGTGGCACTTCTGTCTCACATCTGACTTTAATGAATTATGAAACAGTAATCATGGTGAATGCTTTTAATCCCACCACTCAGGAGGCAGAGGCAGGTGGATCTCTGTGAATTAGAGGTCAACCTGGTCTACATAGTGAGTTCCAATACCACCAGGGCTATGTAGAGAGACCCTGACTCAAAACAAAGCAAAAACAAAAATAAGAAACAAATAATCTTTAAATAAACTAATGTTTTCTTTTCATTCTTTATTTCCTTCCTTCCTTTCTTTCTTTTCTTTTTTTTTAAAGTGGTATCTAATGCTACTTATCCTAGTGTTCTTGTTGGAAATGGGTGTTGAATT
>NW_021621296.1:2780-4830 GCF_004785775.1 Grammomys surdaster
AAAAAAAAAAGCCCTGGCAAAAAGCAACCTAGGGGAGCAAGGTTTTATCTTAGCTAAGAATCCAGGTTCGAGTCCTTCGCGGTATAAAGGCACAGAAGCTGGAGCCTGTCACCGATGGCGGTATTTACACCCACAGTAAAGCACAGAGAGCGGGTGAATCGTGGGTGCCTGAATCTCGGCTCATCTTCTCTCCTCCTATAGAATCCAGGACTGAAACCCAGAGAATGGCGTTGCCCAAGGTGCACTGCATCTTCCTACTTAAATTAGTGCAATCAAGACAGCCCCGTGAAACATGCCCAAGGCTGGCCTAGGCGGGTTAGTAGGTGATTCTAGATCACAGCAAGTCCACAAATGTAGCTCAGGATGGCCTCAAACTTTTGTGGGGACCAAATAAAATCTTCTGATCCTCCTGCCTCTCCCTCTTGAGTGCTGGGACTATAGATTTGTGTCACCATGCCCAGTTTATGTGGTGCTAGAAACTGAACTGGGCCTTTGTGGGTGACAGGCATGCATTCTACCAACCGAGCTACGCTTTTACCACAGGCAACCTTTCACAAGCATGCAAACATGAGTCTTAGACTTTCTTTCAAGATTTATTTTATGTATATGAGTACACTGTTGCTGTCTTCAGACACACAAGAAGAGGGCATCATATCTCATTACAGATGGTTGTGAGCCACCATGTGGTTGCTGGGAATTGAACCCAGGACCTCTGGAAGAGCAGCCGATGCTCTTAACTGCTGAGCCATCTCTCCAGCCCCTGAGTCTTAGAGCTTCTATTGCTGCAAGGAAACACCAAGACCAAAAAGCAAGTAGGGAAAGAAAGGGTTTTTTTCAGTTTACACTTCCAGATCATAGTCCATCACTGGAGGAAGTCAGGACAGGAACTCAAGCAGGGATGGAACCTGGAGGCAGGAGCCAATGTAGAGGTTGTGAAGGAATACTGCTTCCTGGCCTACTTCCCCTGGCTTGCTCAGCCTGCTTTCTTATAGTGCCCAGGACCACCAGCCCAGGGATGGCACCACCCACGTGGGCCCTCCCCCATTGATCACTAATTGAGAAAACACCTTACAGCGGGATCTCACGGAGGCATATCCTCAACTGATGCTCTTTTGTCCGTGCTGACTCTAGCTTGCTGTCAAGTTGACACAGGAAAACAGCCAGTACAACATGTGTGTGGGGGGTGTGTCTGTGTACACATGTGCATGTGGGTGTGGAATCCAGAAGTTAGCATTAGACATCTTCACCTATTACTTTCTACCTGACTTTTTGAGACGGAATCTCTCCCTGTCGCTAAACAAGGAACTTACTGGGGATGTTTTCAGCTAGGCTAGCTGGCCAGCAAGCCCCTAGGATCCACCTACCTTACGCACCTTCCCAAACCCCAGCACCCCCAGAACTGAGATTACAGACACACGCCCAGGTGCTGGGCAATCAGAACTGAGGTCCGAATGCTTGTACAGCAAGCACTTTGCTTACACTGAGCCCTCTCTCTGGCCCTCCTACGCCACTTCTAAAATCTCTTCTTAAGGCAAACTACAACAAACTAGACTCCCAGAAGAGGGCTGCGTGCAGAAGAGGGCCTTGCTCTGAGTCCTGTAGGCTCGGGTCTGCATAATAAAGGCATTTGGCTTCTGCTCCTGATAGCGCTTCATTATTTAAATGATAGGATGGAAAACTCGAGAGAACAACTGAGACTCAGCCAGTAACAGAGCCTCTGTTAGCCTGAGTGCTAGTTCCTAGTCAGTCTTCCTGTCAGCTCATCCAAAGACTACAACGAACGGACCCCTAGCTTTTGTTTGTTTTCAGGCTGAGTCTCCCTATTTTGACCAGGCTGGCTTTGAACTCAACACCTGTCATGTTGGTATTAAAAGATGTGCACCTTTACACCCAGACCAAATCTTTTCATCTTTTACTAGTTATGACTGAGTAGGCTCCTTGCTTTCTTCAAGTCTGAAAGAAGACACTGGACATTGCAATTCTGATTGGCCTTTTGCGGGAAGTTGGGGAGAGGTGTCAAGACAGGGTTTCTTTGTGTAGCCTTGACTGT
>NW_021621297.1:0-8033 GCF_004785775.1 Grammomys surdaster
TCACTCTATTTATTATTATTATTCCTGTTATTATTTTACCCATCAAATTTTATTCTTTGTTTTCTTGACTGGAATGATGATCGGGTGTCGCCTCATGGGCATGACGTCGTGAGCGTGACATTGAGCGTGTGACATCACGGATGTGACATGAGAATGATTCATGGGTATGGCATCACAGGTCTGACACGGGTGTGACACCATAGGTGTGAAATAGCGGGGGTGACATCGTGTGCATCACGTGTGTGTGAAATCACGGGTGTGACATCACGGGTGTGGCATGAAGGATGTGAAATCATGAGTGTGGAATCGCAGGCGTGACATCACGGCTATGACATCACGGCTGTGACATCATGGCTATGACATCATGGGTATGACATGGGTATGATATGGGCAGAATCATGGCTGTGACATCATGGGTATGACATCATGGGTATAAAATCATGGGTATGACATCACGGGTGTGACATCATAGGTATGACATGGGTATGACATCATGGCTATGACATCATGGGTATGACATCATGGGTATTACATCACAGACATGACATCATGGGTATGACATCAGGTTGTGACATCATGGGTGTGACATCACGGATGTGACATCACACTGTGACATCACGGGTATGACATCACGGGTGTGACATCACGGAGGTGACATCATGGACATGACATCACGAGGTATCTCTGGGAAGGCAGACATCTTCCACAACTGACACAGGAAGAGAATCCACACTCCCCTATAGCAGGCGAGCAGATAGTGAGTCATGGCAGCGACATTATAATCGATAGATATGAATACACATCTATTAGTATCTATATGTATGTTCTATAGCCTATATAATATAATGTATATTATATAACAATACAGTATGTGAATATAATGTTGACTCGTAATATGTTAATAATTATTATACGGTCAATATTATACATTGATATAATCAATTGTATATTGATTATATCATTTATTATAATGATCAATATTATATTTTGATATGATTATATTACATGGTATTGTATATAGTGTAATGTATAGTACCATACATATAAAATATGGTGTAATATTATATATATGACACACTATATAATAGGATATAATATATTAATATAACCTTAACATATATCTTAATACAACGTATCATATTACTATAATGATATTGTATAATATATAATAACATACATATAAAATATGGTACAATATTATGTATATGACACACTAAACAATAGGATAAAATATATTAATATAACATCAATATATATCAAATATATATATCTCAATATATATCTTAATTAATAAATTATATCAAGTTAATATAATTATATTGTTATTTAGATAATGAATTATAATAATTATGAATTATAATAATATATAATACATAACATATAATATAATAATATATAATATATAATAATTTATAATAATATATAATAATGAATAATAATTAGAATATATAATATAGTATATGTAATATACTACAAAGTATTATATACATATTTTATATTATATATAATATAATTTTATATTCTATATAATATTACATTATATAGAATATAATATATATGAATATAATATAATTAACATAATATAATATAATTATAATATAATTATTATATAATATATTATAAATTATTTATTTATTTATGTATTTATTTATTTTTAAGGGAGTCCAAAACTTTTTTTATTGGATATTTTATTTACATTTCATATGTTATCCCCTTACCCCATCCCCCACCCACCAGGGAACCCCCCATCCCCTTACCCCTCCTCCTTCTTCTCCGTGGATGTAACCCTCACCTACCCCCACCACTCCCACATCCCCACCCTCAAAATTCCCACCTCCTGGGGCGTCCAGCCTTCATGAGGTCAAGGATCTCATCTTCCACCTGTGCCCGGCAGGACCCTCCACTCTTACATATTCAACTGAAGTGCTGGATCCCTCCCTAAGTGCTCCCAGGCTGGTGGTTTAGACCCTGGGAGCTGTGGTTGGTTGATATTGTTGCTCTACTCATGGGGCCGCAAACCCTTTCAGCTCCTTCAGTCTTCACTCTAACTCCTCCATTGAGAACCCCATGATCAGTTCAATGGCTAGTTGTGAGCATCTGCCTCTGAGTATGTCAGACTCTTGAAGACCTCTGAGGAGATATCCATATCAGGCTCTTATCAGCATGCACTTCCTGACTTCCACATCAGCATCTACCTTTGGTGACTGCACATGGGATGGATACTCAGGTGGAAAGATCTTCAAATGGCCCCTCCTTCAGTTTCTGTCCCTCTCTTTGTCTCCATATTTGCTCCCTTGAGTATTTTGTTGCTCCTTCTAAGAAGGACCGAATCACCCCCAATTGGTCTTACTTCTTTATGGGCTTCATGTAGCCTGTGAGTTGCATCTTGGGCATTTCAAGGTTCTAGGCTAATATCCAATAATCAGTGAGTAAACACCATGCGTGTTCTTTTGTGATTGGCTTACCTCACTCAGGATGATAATTTCTAGTTCCATCCATTTACCTAGGAACCTCTCAAAGTCATTGTTTTTAATAGCTGAGTAATACTCCATTGTGTAAATATACCACATTTTTTGAATCCATTCCTCAGTTGAAGGACATCTGGGTTCTTTCCAGCTCCTGGCTATTATAAACAAGGCTACTATGAACATAGTTGAGCATATGTCCTTGTTATATGTTCAAGCATCTTCTGGGTATATGCCTAGGAGTGGTATAACTGGATCCTCAGGTAATGTTATGTTCAATTTTCTGAGGAACCGCCAGACTGATTTCCAAAGTGGTTGCACCATCTTGCAGTCCCACCAACAAAGGAGGAGTTTTCATCTTTCTCCACACCCTCGCCAGCATCTACTATCACCTGAGTTTTTAATCTTAGCCATTCTGACTGGTGTGAGATGGAATCTCAGGAGATGGCTCAGCTGTTAAAGGCTAGGCTCACAACCAAAAATATAGTTCCATTATGCTTAACTGATGTGTGTTTATGTGAAAGGTACACTCCTAATTTTCTCCCTTCTGTTCCTTCTCTAACTTTGTAGCAGTACATAACCCTATCATACTTTATGTGTACTTTAACCATAGGTAGTGATTGATTACAGAGAAAATCTGTTTTACCTATGGTTATTTCAGTCTTTCAACTATCTGCTCCATGGTGACCTCTGAACCTTGAGAGGAGGGTTTACTCTTGTGGTTTAAGTAAGAAAGGCTGCAAATAAATTTTAGAACTTGAACACTTGGTTTCAAATATTTAATGTTGCTTGGAGTCCTGGGATAGAGGATAGGAAGAAGTATATCATCACAGTCAGAAACTCTGGGAAAGTATCATCTCACTACCACCAGTTTATTCTCTCTGCATTCTGCTTTCTGTTTAAGATGTGAACACTTAATATTCTTATCTAATCTGTACTAGAAAATGGACTTAAGAAGCAACCTGGTTTATCCATTCTAATATTCAACAAATGAGATTTCAAACCAAAATAAATTCATGGAGGCAAAAAAAGTCAACTCATATTCATCAATGAAAGATTAACCAAGGCGATCTTTTGATTCTTACTATCTATGTCCCAAATGCAGGAGTACTGACATTTGTAAACAAAACGATTAGTACTAATGCTTAAATTACATAGATTTTTTTCCAGACTGTTAAAGAAGGGATAATGCCAATGATACTCAAATAAATTCACAAAACATAAACAGTTAGAATATTTCCAAATTCATTTCATGAGGTTACAGTTACCTTGACACCTAAACCACAAAATGATTTAACAAAGAAAGAGTATTACAGACCAATTTCTCTCCTGAACATAAATGCAAAAATAATCATAGTAAAATACTCCCAAACCAAAACATAGCAACATCATGCATCATGATCGAATATGTCTCCTCCCAAAGATGCAGACATGGTTCAACATACAAAAATCAGAAATGTACTTCATCATATAAACAAACTGAAAGAAAAAAAAAAACAAGATCACCTCATTGGATTCTAAAAAAGGCTTTCAAAACTATCCAGAACTCTTTATATAAAAGTCTGGAAAACATTAGGGATACAGGGCCTTACCTAAACATAATAAAATCAATTTACAGAAAGCCAATAGACAAAATCAAATTAAATGGAAAGAATTTCAAATAAATTTCACGTAAATAAGGAACAAGAAAAGGCTGTTACGTTTCTCATACTCATTCAATATATTAATTCAATATTTAGGAGGAGCAATAAGAAATCTGAAAGGGATCAAAGGGATATAAAATGTGAAATCAAGCTGAGAAAAAAATCAGGGAAAGAATACCTCTCAAAATAGGCACAGATAATACATAAAATTATTGTAAAATTGTAAGCAAACAAATGATATTCTTGTGTGACAAACCTTCAAGTCTTCGAAGAAAGAAATTGAAGACAATATCACAAGTTAGCTCTCTTACGTGCATGGATTGGTCAGAATAACATAGCAAAAATATTGACAAACAAGCAAATGCAATCTACAAATTCAAAACAATTTCTATAAAAATTCCAAGTCATATCTTTCAGATCTTAAAAGGGCACTATACAGATTTATATAAAAAGAAAAAACAAATCTAAAGAATACAACAAAATTCAAAGCAAACAACACAGGATAGCTAAAACAATCCTATACAATGAAAGAACAACTCGAATATGTTGTTCTGATTTCAAGCTATACAAAAGAACTATAGGAACAAAAATGGCGTGGTATTGGCATAAAAGCAGATCAGTTGATCAATGAAATTGAATTGATGTCTAGACATAAATCCATACACATATGGAAACTAATGTGTAACACAGAAGCTTGAAATACACAATAGAAAGCAGAAAGCATCGTTAACAAGTGGTGCTAGTCTAACTGGATGCCAGCATATAGAAGAATGCCAATTAAGCCATACCTCTCAAATTCAACAAAACTCAAGTCCAAGTAGATTAACTATATCAACATAAACAAATACACTAAACCTAATCAAAAAGAAGGTCAGGATTAATCTTGGATTTACTGGTACAGAAGAGAACTTCCTGTCAGACCACTGATAGCAGAGGCATTATTAAGAACAACATTAAATATATGGGAGCTTGTGAAACAGAGAAGATTCTGTAAGGCAGAGAACAGCACCAAAATGACAAAAACTGTACCCCACAGAATGGGAAAAGATTTTCATCAGCTCCATATCTGACTGAATGCTAATTTCCAATATATATAAAGGACTCAAGAAACCAGACATCAACAAATCCAATGATACCATTGAAAATGGGATACACTATCTCAATAGAGAATTCTCTAGATGATTTAAATTGCCTAGAAAAGCTTTAAAAGTGCTCAACATCTCTAGCCATCAGGAGAATGCAATTTAGAACTATTTGCTGATTCCATCTAACACATATCAGAATGCCTAAGTTTAAGCCCCAAGGGACAGCACAAGGTGGCAATGATTTGAAACAAGAGGAACACTTCTCAATTGCTAGTGGAAGAGCAAACTAGTACAGCCACTATGAAAATCAACATGATTGTTCCTCAGATTATTGGAAATTGTTCTGCTTGAAGGCACAGCTATATCACTCTTGAGCATATACCCAGAAAACTCTCCATATTACCACAAGGACACTTGTTTAACCATCTTCATTATAGTTTTATTCATAATGACCAAAAACTGTAAACAACCTAGATATTTCTCAACTATGAATAAATAAATGTATAAAGAATAAGTGGCACACTTACACGATGAAATACTACTCAGTGGTTAGAAATAATGACATCTTTAAATTTGCAGAAAAATGGATGGAACTAGAGAAGATTATACTAAGTGAGACAGAAATAAAGACAGACAGGTAACCAGAAAGACAAACATTATAAGTACTAACTTATATTTGTACATTAGCTATAAAATAAGGAAAATCATGCTATAATCCTCAGATCCAGACAGCCTAGGCAAAATAAGGAGGGATAAAGACAGGTCAGGGGGTGGGGGAGACTTATGGGTCTCCATGGCAATAGGAAATAGATTAAATTTTACTGAAGGATTTGAGTCAAGTGTTGATGAAAACCGGAGGAATATATCAGTGGGTGGTAAAGATGGAGGCACAGAGTACAGGAAGAGGTATCTTTCAAAAATACAAGATAAATAAATTCATTTGAAATCATTTGACTGTAATGGAGATTGGAATGTCAAAAGCTATTAGGAAAAACAAAGAACACTAAATAGTACTTACATTAATAAGCACTGTGAAGAAAACAATTGAAAAATCATTTATCTAAATTTAATTTTCAACAAAGACATGTATCATAAAGTACGAAATTCCAGAAAAAAATGATAAAAGTTTAGCTTAAAAAAAACAAGCAAATGTAACGTATATTATTATTATTATTATCAAGAAATACGTTAACATAATGAAAAATCTTCACTTGGAAATGAATTATATTTGTCAATTTCTAGAAAAAGTCTGGGAGAATACTTTAGTTTTCAGTGAGAAGACATCAAAATGCTTCTAATTTTTATTAAATAAAAGAGGAAATTAAGAATACTACAGCCAGTATTCTGAAGATCTCTAACCAAAGCTTGTGTATCCCATGTCATGTTTCAGATCAAAAACCTCTGTTTTCTAGCCTCAGGAGATAGATCTCTTATTTATCTTCCATTTATGGATTTTGGTTCACTACATTTGTAGTCATCATGACAACAGACAGCAGCCATCCCATCCATGCCTTGGCCATTTGAACCAGAATTATATCACCTTCTGTAAAAATGAAAAAAAGGAACCTCAGCATTAAAATATCTACAAAATATAAACCAGCCCTTAATCAACTGAAGATCCACAAGAAGAATGCCAAGTTGGGGTGGATATTGCCCTCAGGTCATATCTCAGCTACTTCGATTTAATATCTGTGGACACTTGATTTAGATCCATTCAGCTTCCTGATATATATTTGTGAACCCTAAATATGACCTCGTACATTTTGAGGTTTCCATTCTCAGTTTACCCTATTGCTTCAAAATGTTCCCCATGAGAGTGAACCACAAAACAAAGTCTAATCTAGGTCTCTTTGAGGCTCTCTTTAATAATGCTATTAATCAGTATCGCTTTAAGTTACAAACCAGAAAAATCTTAAAACAAGGGCATAAGGGAGTCCTATTTCTCACAAAAATGAAAAAAGAATTTTTTTCTAAGACTCATAATAATATTCCTATCCTCTGAAATCTACTGAGCCAAGCTCCCTTAGTTAAAAAAATCTTAGAACAAAAGGAAGCCCTATCCTTCACCAAAATACAAAAAGATATTTTCTAAGCCTCATATTAATAATACTCTTGTCTGAAATCTACTGTGCCAAGCCCCATCTTTTAAAATCAGTCTTAGCACCACTCTCTGCCCTGCTGCAAATACTTCAGCATATTAAGGTCCATTTAAAGCATCCAAACTGCCAGAATCGAATTTCTTACAAACAAAAACATGGATAGACCTATCACAATGATACCCCAGTCTCTGGTACCCCTTTCTATGTTACTTAAGGACTCAAGACAGTGAAGAGACCCCATGAGCAAGACAACTCTAATTGAGGATGACAGTCAATTTGGGCTGACATACAACTTAAAGATTCCTTCTATTAACAAGATGGCAGAAATTCTGACAGCATTTAAGATGACATAGTACTAAAGGAGCCAAGGAAGGCAAGTAATTCTCTTCAAATGGCTGCCAGGAGGATGGTTTTAACCAAGCTGTGCTGACCTGAGATTTTCATGAATTCTCCATTGTGACACACTTCCTATGACAAAGCGACCCCACCCTCAGGAAGGCCACATATCTGATTAGTGCTAAATTCATGTAGGCTAAGAATAGTGAAACAATCAAAAACAATTCCATGACATTAACTTGCCACTGCAGAAAAAAACCAAAGAGATTATGGGGGCTATACCAAGCCAAAGGATCTTAGAAACTATCCAATGTCAAAATACCCATAGTCTAGTCCAGACTCAACTAGGCTCAGAACACTAAATGTCCTTTTCTCTTCCTGAACTCTCTAAAATTCATAATTCAT
>NW_021621298.1:0-5625 GCF_004785775.1 Grammomys surdaster
TATCCTATTGAGCAGGATGAGTAGCAGGCTGGACACTTAAGGAATGGGTCACTGCAGGAGACCATCAGCCATATTCATCATAGTTACTCGCTAAGTACAAAGATATAAATTCTCAGGGTTGCTGGGAGATAGTCAGTCAGCTCCCACATCTGGATCAGAACAAAGCTTTTCATGTGTAACTCCTCAGTGTTTGATTTGTCATTTTATTTCTAGAAGTTAAGGGATAATTGAAAGACATTTAACACAAAATAAAAATAAAATCATATGGCATAATTTTAATATTGTGCCATAGTGATAAAATGTGTATTTTGTAAGTAATTAAAGTTCATTATTCTATATCTAACTTGTCTATCTTGGAATAATCTTTGAAATATTCATTTTGATCCTACCTTAAAAAGTGAAAAAGAGTAAAATAAATCAGAAAGAAATTCATAGAATACCAAGAATTGTGATTCACTGAGCTCTATTCAAGGCTAAAGGACAGTGATTGTCCCAGAATGACTGCTGTGTAGCACACCATGCCAGCCAAATGAGATCAGACTTCTGGATAATCAGAAGCTGCATAGTGCCTCTGTCCTGGAAGCATCAAAGCAGAGAGAAAGTCAATACAAGGAGCTCATTACTACAATCCATTATCATAATGACATTCAGCTCAGCCTGGACACTGGGTTAATACAGATTTATGTGTTCAGCATATATAGCTACACAGAAATCTGGTAATACTTTTTATGTGGATCTTTGACAAGAATTTTCTTATTCTAGCTCTTGCAAAGAAAAACACAAAAACATGAAGCCGTCCAACTAAGAGTAACACAGCTTGTTGGGCCTTTCAGAGGGCAGTCATGATAGGCCCCTGTTTCTAAGCACAACTTAGCATCAATATTAATGTCAGGCCTTGGGGCCTATCCCTAAGCTGGATCCAACTTGGGCCTGTCATTGGACATCCTTTTCCTCAGGCTCTCCTCCATTGTTATTCCTGCAGTCCTTTCAGACAAGAACAATTCTGAGTCAGTTTTAGACTGTGGGATGACAACTCTATTTCCCCACTTGATGCCCTGTCTTTTTACTGGAGGCGAGCACTACAAGTTCCCTTTCCTCACTGTAGGCATTTCATCTAAGGTCCCTCGTTTTGAGTTCTGAGGGTCTTTCACTTCCCAGGTCTCTGGTACATTCTAGAGGGTGCCCCCACTTCCTACCTTCAGAGGTTGCCTATTTTGATTCTTTCTGCTGGCCCTCAGGGCTTCAGTCCTGCTCCTTCCCAAAGATGCAGATATTTGCACACAACCAGTGGACAGTGTGGGGTGGTGGGTGTGGGGCGGTGGGCTGTGAGAGGCATTTGGGTACCTGGTAGAGCACAGGCATCGAACCCCGGACCCTAGTGGGACTGGGACGGTAGGAGTTTGGCCTTGCTCCTGGGTCCTGATTCCTTTCACTTAGCATCAACCATCTGCAGCCCCTCCCAAAGAAAGGTTTGTGGCCTTTGGTCACATAGCACAGGTTGAGGGCATGACTATAGGCCACAGAGCCTCAAGAGATCTCCATATTAATGAGATACTCAAAGGCCAGAGGGTGTCGCCAATTAAGCATTCCTTCTCAGACCCTCCTACTTTCAAAAGATATTTATCCTTAGGCCAGCTCTGAAGACACAGGGTACGGGGTACAGCTTCATCCACTTTCTGCCATGACAATAAATGTTTTAAGATCGTGGACTTCCTCGTGTCTTTGAGGCTCACCATGGAGAACTGTAGAGGAGCCCTTTAACCAATGAGCCACCACTTAATCTCCTGCCAGAGAATCTCTCTGCATTCCAGCTACCGAGGTAACTCAAGCAAGCTAGCCGAGCCACCTATGACACAGCCAAGCGAGTTGCAGTGACCAAGATTCTCATTTTCCCATGGGGCGCTGCCAGACTGCTGGAGCTTTTCTCCCTCTCGCCTGTGGGCCGGTCCAGCCTATATCCCTTCGACCCAAGAGCTCTGCCCCGGTGGGTCTCAGACTGAGATCTCCCCACACCCGGAGCAGAGTTCTGAGATTTCTCACAACCAGGCAGCATACACCAGCTGATATAAAGCCCCTGACACATGTATAGCAGAGGACTGCCTGATCTGGCCTCAGTGAGAGAAGATGCACCTAACCCTCGAGAGACTTGGGACCCCAGGGAGTGGGGAGGTGTGGTGTGATAGGGATGGAGTGGAAGCATCCTCTTAGAGACCTGGGGTGGGTGGTTTCAGGGGAACGAGATATGGGATGTTGAACAGTCGGTGGGTGGACCAGGATGGGGAATAAAGACTGGACTGTAAAAATAAAGATTAAAGAATAAAAAGAGAGAGAGCAATTCAGCAACAGATTCAAGAGATCATGCTCCAGTTGTTGGGAAATGTGCATGAAGATTGAGCTGCACATATGCTACATATATGCGAGGGGGCCTAGTTCAAGCCTTTGTATGCTCTTTGGTTGTTGGTTCAGTCTCTGGGGGCCCCCAAGTGTCCAGCTTAGTTGACTATGTTGATCTCCCTGTGGATTTTTTTCCTTCCACGGCCCTCAGTCCTTCCAACTCTTCCTCAAGTCTCTCCAAGCTCCACCCAATGTTTGTGAGTCTCTCCAACTATTTCAATCAGCTGCTGGATGGAGCCACTAAGAGGAGAGTTATACTAGTCTCCTGCCTGCAAGTATAGCAGAGTATCAATAGTGTGAGGGATTGGTTTTTGACCATGGGATGGGTCTCAAGATGGGCCAGTCATTGGTTGCCTATTCTCTCCGTCTTTGCTCTGTCATTATCCTGTAGTTCTTGTAGTCAGGACAAATTTAGGTTTCAAGGTTTTGTGGGTGGGTTGGACTTAATCTCTGCACTGGGAGTCCTGCCTGGCTTAAAAAAATAAAAGTGACCACTTCAGGTTCCATATCCCCTACTGCTAGGAATCTCAGCTAGAGTCACATGCATAGACTCCCCAAAGCCTCCCCTATCCCAGTTCTCAGGCAAGTCATAGAGATGCACTGACCCCAGCCACAATTTCCATTCGCTCTCAAGGCTCTTTTTCCATGTCTCTCCCCACACCAGATCCTGATGTCTTATACCTCTCCCCATCCCCATTCCTTCCCAGTTCCCTCCTTCTGTCCACCTCCATTGACTATTTTATCTTATTCCTCTAACTGAGTTGCCTTGTCTGGCCTCACTGGAAGAGAAGATGCCTGACCTGCGGTGACTTGTTGTGCCAGGGTGGCAAGATATCCAGGGGTGGCCTCCCCCCTTCTCAGAGGACAAGGGGAGGTTGTTAGGGGTAGGGGCTGTGTCAAGGGGGGAACTGTGATGAGGGGAGGACTGTGATTGGGATGTAAAGTCAATAAATATATTAATTAATGAATGAAAATATATGGGGGTTGGAGAGATACGCCAGTGGTTAAGAGTACTTGTTGCTTTTCCAAAAAAACCAGTTTCAGTTCTGAGCACACACGTGACAGGTCACAACTGTCCCTAATGTCAGTTTCATTGGATTTGACACCCTAACAAAGACATACAGGCAGGCAAAAATACTAAGCACTTAAACATAAAATTTAAACAAGAAAAAAAAAGAGAATAATTCAAGTATAACACAGACACAGTAAAATGTATGAATAAAACTTTGACAAGGGAAGAAAAGAAATTAGAAATTTCAAATATTATTTCTTTTATAACATTGTATAAGAGTACATTATCTATAAAGAGATATATACAAATATTTATGTAAATTCTAAAATCAAACTTAAGCAAAAGATATTTTTCTAAATGTATATTTAGATACCTATGTAAAACTTATCTAGATTTACATTGACAAAGAACTTTTATTTACCTATGAATATGTGAAATATAATAGAAAATAATTAATATCTAGCATTTATATCTATAAAGACATTAAACAATTATATTAGACACAATAGTGCCTTTTTTGTCTATAGGTAAAAAGGAATCAAGTTTTCTTTAAAGTTTATTTTATTTTTAGTTATGTGTCTGTCTGGGGACTGGGTGTGAGTAAAAGAAAGTATGCACAAAGGCCAGAAAAGACTGATAAATCTCTTGAAGTTACAGGGAGTTTTGAGCTTCTGAGAGGTGATGCTGGGAATCAAATCCATGTCCCCTGCAATAGCAGCTGTAAGTAATACTCAGTCTTGGAGCTTTCTCCACACTCTCACTTTAGGGTTTTATTGAGAGTAATTAAAAATAAACAAACAGCTGTGATAGAACCACAGGCTTAACGTGAACATTTGAATAAGTACATAAATAACTCATACTCGTTCATATAGAAAGTTCTCATAGGTTGTAAAGCATTCAATGCATTGTCTTCAATATAAGGCTTAGCATGATAGTCACAGTGGGCATCTGAACTTCTAAGATGTTATACATCATAGTCAATGCGTTACTGAATTCAGTAGAAAGTTACTTGAAACATAGCCGGACTTACAGAGGACACTGGAGTTTCAAAATAAGCAAAATACATACTATTTCCAGCAATCCCATTCAGCATATAAAACTTTGAGAAAGTTGTTCAAATGTCTAAATGAGAATTCAGGCAGGTGACTTAGGTAGAGGTCACATGACTAAATGTGTGCCTATATTTAGAGAAAAGAGTCATATGTGTGGATTCTGAAAATTATTATCATGAACACTTTGCAAAACCAGAGAGTTCATATACAACACATTATTTTTGAGGAAATAAAATCTCCTGCCCTAGAGGCAATACAAGAACTTTTCAAACATATCTACTTACCAAATCTAAAGAGAAACAAAAACAAAGGAATGATATTATTCACTGTTGCTGTACAGGATTCCTGACATTAGACACTTTACAAAGCAATTGGCTTATTAGGTGACTGCTTCCTAGGCTGAAAACACAAAATGAGGCAGGTTTGTACCATCTGCCTCTGAAGAACTTGCACCTGGATATGTAGAAACAAAGTAGGAATTGAATGTGGCAACCCCTAAAACTGGAGACGATCCAACTGCTACACCCTAAATCCAAGACCCCGACTGCTATAAATTTGAGAGTAAGGAGGAGCACATAGGAAGATTTGCATGAACAAAAAATAAGGATGATAGCATATAATCATTTTATAATCTCAAAGATGAACAATTAGAAGTAACATACTCGCAGGGCAGTGGTGGTGCACGCCTTTAATCCCAGCACTTGGGAGGCAGAGGCAGGCAGATTTCTGAGTTAAAGGCCAGCCTGGTCTACAGAGTGAGTTCCAGGACAGCCAGGGCTACACAGAGAAACCCTCTCTTCAAAAACCAAAAAAAAAAAAAAACAGCATATCCAACACACTGATTTATAGAGTGGCAGCATCAATAAATGAAACTCTAAGTTGATAGATGATAGATAAGTATAGGCAAATGGACTAAGAATCACAAATCATTGACTCTTAACTTTCCACAATAGTATATCTAATTTGACTCAAAGTACATGAATTTTTTCAATGGTAGAGAAATGTAACTACTAATTAAAATGATATCTTCCCTCACACACATAAATATTTGGCTATTCAGTCTCTCACTCTCCTAAACTGTTTTCATTTTGATGCTGTTACTGTATATATACATATATACATATATACATATATACATATATACATATATACATATATACATATATA
>NW_021621299.1:0-5660 GCF_004785775.1 Grammomys surdaster
GTGTATAGTATACGTATTTATAACAATTTCCTTTGATGACCATCTATGTCAGTCTACCAATGAATTCATGTTGCCTTTAATTTGTATGCATCACTACACAGATCATTTAAACTTATTCCCCCTAATTTGTACCTTCCACTCCAACCGTGAGGCATTCATGGATTAGTCATTAGCATAGCTGCCTTAGGCTCCATCAGTGAGAAGTCTGACTCCCATCATCTGGCTCCACTGTACTGACTTTCTACCATATAGTACTCAGGCCATTGTAGAACACATTCTTTCAAACAAAACAACCACTCTCTTCATCACTCAAGTTGCGTTTACTCTCAGTGGACTATCAGAACTGGACTTGGTGAGACTTGATGTTTCCTCATGGAAAGATGAAGTGTCAAATCATCAGACGCTCACCTGAATTTACAGCCATTCCTCAGACATTTTGTATGCAAGTATCCCCTTGTTGCCCCTGGTCTTTGGGCTGGGTTGTCAGAGTGTGCTAGAGTGTATAAGCTGGGGAAGGTCTATTGGAAAGGGGCTCCATCTGTGCAGTATGGGGTAATCCTCATCTGTGCTAGGTGAAGACATTTCAGTGTAGCTGCTATAGGGCCACCCGGGTACCTGTCAGCATTTTCTTACTCATCCTTCATAAGTAAAGCCCAATAAATTCTTCAGTGAGAAATATGGTGGAATCTTCTTTTGCTTGTTATTGGGACCTTATAAGGGGTAGTTGATCTTTGTTGCTCCCCAGGGAAAGGATTCTCACAGCACAGACATAGCAGCTTGACAATTGGTATTAATGTTTTCCTCTTGAGGACAAGTTTGTTGATCAGAGAGTACAGCTATTATATGTACATCTTTTGTCTTACTGAGTGACTTCTAAAGTTATATGGACTGTAAACACACATCCCTTTCTATAATATATCTGCTTGCTAATTTATTTTACATTCTGCATACTTGTCCCTGAAATTCTCTGATCACCTACATTCATTCATTCATTCATACTCTTTCTCTTCCAGATACTCCCCCATCTGTGTGTTTGTATGTGTTTGTCTCTCTGTGTGTGTTTCTCAACCAGTTGTTAAAAAACTGAGTGATTTATCCAGGGTAGTATTGCAATGTTGACAAAGTTAATGTCACAGTGCTTCAAACCCAATCCACTTCTAGAAACTTCCTGTGAAGCATTGTGGAGGCCTTTATAATGCATTGTGCGAGCTTTATAATGAGGCTGATGACTTATATAATTAGGAGATGGCTGAGCTGTTCTCTTGCATGAACCAAGAACTGAACACTAGGAAAGACAGAAGCCATGGATATGGGTAAAGTAACAGCTTTATTCCTTTAGGATAAGTGATACCTAGAATTCCTCTAAAAGACTTCTTAGGTATTTTATAGGGCCCCTACGTCCTCCCTTCCCCTATAGCTTCAGCTCCCACACCTTGTCTCACAATGTCTTCTGGGAATAAGAAGCCTATGTCTGGAAGCCCACTCTCACTATCCTAGTCTACCTATGTCCATCTACCCTGCCTCATTCCCCATCTCAGAGACTGACACCAATCATCAAGAAAGGGGGTGATGACCTCTCTAGCTGCTTCATGCTGTGAGGGGGCTTAGTCCAGGAGAGTGTCAGTCCAAGAGAGAGGGAACTCCCACAAAAGGCAGGCTCCTAGAACCGGTCCTGATTGACAGGCAGTATATTTCTGAGGCTCCATGTAAAGGGCCAACTGTAGAAGTAGAAGGCTGAAGGAGAAGAGAGGAGAATACTAGAGGCCACTGCATTACAAACAAAATAGGGGACTGTTTTCAGCAAAGGTCCACATAGTCAGCAACTGATCCAAGGCTTGTCTGGAGAGTGATGAACCCAGGATCTGCTTTCAGACACTTTGGTAGCTCTTGGCATGACCAGAATCACAGTGAGGTCTTTTACACATGGCTTCTAACGAGGGTGAAAGAAAATCAATTTAACCTAAGAATCAAATGATAGATAAAAATGGGGGAAATTTTATCTTTGGGTTTCAGGTAGACAATGAGGAGGTGCTGAGATGACCCAAGGTCATGACATTTTATATCTGGGCAGCATTTTTCTTATCAAGAAGAAAATCACTGATGAGAAATGGTTGCCTAAACACCATCTCATATGGTTTTACACCTAATGTCTAGAGAGTATGGTCCCTTAAAGTGTTCAAGAAATACACCAATCATGTTATTTTTTGGTTATACTTTCCTGCTGGGTGTTTAAGACCATATAGGTGGACAAAATTAACTATATTAATTTATTTATTGTCAAGGTTTGTTGAAGATATCGTCTTGGGGGGGGGTTACTTGAACTTGAGTTTATCTAACCTTCCTTCTACAGCTGTGCTCATTCAATGTGAGGATAATTCTAAGGCCATGCTTAGCCATGGCTTTACTTGGAAACATGGAGGAAAGATCCATGGAGGGTCCTGTATGGACCCTCCTCTTTGTAGACTGGACAGTGGTTAGAGTACACTAGGTAGAGTCTCCATGAACTCCCTGAACATCTTAAAAGGTGATTGCTCACAGTTAAAGAACACATTGTGAGGGATGCCTGTCATGCCTATTTGATCTTGGAAGGCAAACAGGAATATATTCTCCTTTTTTATCCCTCTGAACACATTACTATGGTGTCCAAGTATGGGTTTGAACACACAGGATGCCACTGACAACCAAATATTTAAATACATTTTGATTAAATAAACATTTTAGTTTTTCAACAGTCTTTATGATTTTTAGGGAGAATAGGTTATAATACCATTGATTTAAGCAGAACTTTGACATCAATATATTGAATTCAGACTGTTTACAAAACTTACATAACTTGCTCAGACCTGTATAATTTGCTTAAGTTTTCCAAATTTCTTTTCCATCATGGAAAAATAGTCAGGCATTCTCTGTGACATAATAACATTAACAAGTCAATAATCAACAAGCCTATCTGTGATGAGCCTTTGAAATTTGGCAATGCAATCCTTGACAGTTGTTTGGCTTAGAATATATTGCTATGTAATAGCACCTTAAGAAGAGAAAGTTGAATTCAAAGCACATAGTCAATAGATTAAAATTACATGTGTGCATACTGTTAAATTATGGGGCCTATTAAGTTCCCAAGTAAACCTTATAAAAAAAATAAGGCAGTCTTTATACAGAGAACACATGTTGTCATTGAGAGAGGCTTAGAGCCATTGATGATAGGGCAGGGCTTATCTGAGAACAAAAGTGGTCATAGTCCCAAAGATCATCAGGGTAGCTGGATTTTTGGCACAACCAATGAACACCTGTAAGGGTACTCTTGACCAGTAGGATCTACTACCCCTAATGCACTCATCTATTGGTTCTGGGAGCTTTCCTAATTCCCCAGAAGTACTTAAGCATCACAGTAATCTTCAAGCACCAATCAAGTTTCACCCAGGCAGAAACTAGTTCACCTAACTCTCAACCCAGGCCAGGGTCTGTTCACAGAGGAGGAGACTTTCTACTCATTGAGTACAGACAGGATCCCTGTGCAGATTTTAAAAAGTGCATATATACACCTACTAGGTGCACCTTTTTAAGACCCTTGGGCCCAAGAGAGCCCAATAGGTGAGGGCATGGTCTTGGAGAGCCATTGCTAATGATCTCCCTTATGTGGACAAAAGAAGATACATTGGAACAACTTCTAGATCTTGGCTTCCTCTCCAGAGTGCCCTCTACAGAGTTAACAGACATGAGTATGGGTACTTGAAACTTCTTCTGACTCACTAGCAACCATGAAAAAAGAGGCAGCTTGTTAATAGCATTTGCTCTAAGGTTAATACCCAATGACTCCTGAAAGGCCACCACAGAGCTTGTCACATACAACAGGGCCTCTAAGAAGTGACAGCTAGGGGAAGGAATACATGTGGATGAGGTATCTGCAATGTCAGAAGTGTCATCCACTGCACAGTCCAGTTAAGGGAAATCCTGTTCCTGCCACCACCATCCTGTCTAACATACAATAGCAACTTTTGAGGGAAAACATTCATACCTCTCTTGAGAGCCCTAAGTAAGAGCAAGACAGACCTCCAGTAGCCATGGAGGTTTCACAAAAACAGTGAAAGCCCCTCAGGGATGCCAGTACTCAGGACATCTTTCTTATACAGAGAAAGAACTTTACCTCATAGCTCCCTCATAGCTACCACCATTTGAAGTTCAAGCAATTTCCCATTTGAACTCAAAGGAAGCTTGCTGGTGGAGCCAAGAGTACAATGTAAGCTGACTTATGTCAGGCATGCTGGACACTTTGCTTAAGCAGAGTCTCGTGCTCGCCTATAGTTTCTAAGTAGATTTGGCTAGCCATCCAGTGAGCTCCAGGGATGCACATCCATTGGCTTACCTTGCACTGAGATTTCTCCTGTCAGTTGTTCTCATAAATCTCACCTTGCCCACTCATTTCTTGGGTCACACTCTCATTTGACAAACATGACAAAGATGGGGGTTTGGATGGTAATATGCAGCAGCACAGTCTTAATAGGCATACCATAATCTTCCTTCTCCCTCACTGCCAGCTCCTGGGCTGACCTGAACTAGATTCTGATGTCTCAGTGTGTTCGGGGAGACTTTAGAAGGCCTTCCATGATGAACTATAGGAGAAGCTTGTTTCTTCTGTGTGTACCCCACTGCTACTTAGTAAATAAATATATGGTTCAGTCATAGAGCCTTTGTAGGCTATGCTCAGAATAGGTGTCCTCTCCTGCAGAACAGGGGCATTTGTCGCCACTCTTTGCTCTCACTGGTCTTTATCAGTTCATCACATGAATGTCCAAATGGAGGGGCACTGGCTCTTCTCCTGGGGATACAGATAGAAAGTGTCAGGGTCTTCAGCAGAAGAGAAAGATGTCACCCCTGAGTTCCTAACCTTTGCTTGGATCTCATAATCATTGTCTTGATACCTGGTCCCAAAGGAGGGGATACAAGACCTTGGTTCCTTTAAGCTTTTGTGTGTTAAAAGGTCTTTTGTGTTTTGGGTATCGAACCCATTAACTTTCATGGCTGCCACAACATCAGAGTCTTGGCAGCTGGTGTCTGCATCACAGTGACTTGTAAAAGCCTCATTTCCTTTCATTTGATGGGACACCTGAAGTTGAGAGAAATCCGCTTCTCAAGATAACACAGGAAGCAAACGTTCAAACTAGGTCTCTCCAAGGTCTGCTCCATTCTCTCTCTCTTTTATTTAATAATTTATTTTTTCTCAAATCGTAATTCATTCACACAGGGGTTATAAACACAGAAAGGCAGGATGTGGGGAAGGGAATGACACTGGAGTGTAGGTGTTCAGGGGGAATACAGATATCTTCAGAACTGGGTATTGGCAGGGTGAAGGTTCAGGGGACAAGTCACTATCTGCCTATGACTCGATTGTCCTTATCTAAGTAGGTATTGTCTGCCAAGGCTACCTATTTACAAGGTCTATGACTACTCAGGCTTATAAATTTCCACAAAAGCTGCCTGTTGACATTAGCTTATAGCCATCTGTTTCAATCTGTTTCATCTGTTTTTTTCCACTGAGACCCAAGACTTGGTGTTAGTATACATGTATGACAGGCCTATTGCTGATTTTAGGCCTATGGCTGATTTTAGGCCTCCAGTGTGTAAGCAGGGCTGCCCCTGACATCTCCTCCCTTCTCTAA
>NW_021621300.1:0-3377 GCF_004785775.1 Grammomys surdaster
ACAACACACTTATGGACACTTGATCTTTCACAAAGATGCCAAGAATAAATAAGAGAAAAGAGAATGCACCTTCAACAAATGGTGCTCATCTAATTTGCTAAATGTATTTTTAAAAATGAAAATATAATCATATTTGTCAAATTGTACAAAGCTCAAGTCCAACTGGATCGAGGACATCAAAATAAAAGCAAGTTCACCAAATAGAAGAGAAAGTGGGAAAGAGCCTTGAACTCATTGGCACAGGGTGAAATTTCCTGAAGAGAACTCTAAGGATTCATGATCTAAGATCAAGAATGATTAATGGGACCTCATTAAACTGGAAAGTTTCTGTAAAGCAAAGGCCATAGTCAGTAAGAAACATCAGCAACCTATAGATTGGGGAAAGAAATCTTCACTACCCCATATCGGATAGACAGCTAACATTCAAATTATATAAAAACCTCAAAAAGCTAACCACCAAAAACCCAAAAAAAAAAAAAACACTAGGGTATAGAACTAAACCTGAATTCACAGCAGATGAATCTCAAATGGCTGAGGAGCAACTAAAGAAATGTCCAAAGTTCTGAGTGATCAGAGAAATGCAAATCAAGAAGACTCTGAGCGTCCACCTTACACCAATCAGAATGATTAAGATAAGAAGCCAGGTGACAAGGGAAGGAAATTTTTCATAAGGGAAAATGATTTCTTTCAGACAGACATTCTTAAGCACCAAATATTTAGCGAGTATGACAGCACAGATGGCACTGACAGTGAGGAGTGGGCCAGGTTGGGAAGTATGTGGAGAAAGAACACTCCTCCATGGCTGGTGGAATTGCAAACTGAACTTCTATTCTACATATTGGCTTACCCTGAGATAAGGAGGGTAAACTAAGATTTGTGTGCAGAACATCTCAGACAACCATCGGCTACAAAGCACACACATAGCTCAATTACACTCATCACATGGGCCACATCATCTCCTGAAACATAAAGGTGAAATCCCATGACCTCTAGAAAACAGAGCAGATAACAACCACTCTTCACTTCAAAATATTCCCTTAACACCTGAGAGCAAGAGTTGTAGTTCTTTGTTGAGAACTGTCAACAAGGGAGAAAAGTTCAGAGCATATTTATTGCCTGGTCAAGAGTACATAGATTATCCATTGCTACTGCAAGTGAAATAATTGCAACTCTGAGGGGAGATGAGGTCACAGAATCACAAATCAATATCTCAGGCCGTGGTACCTTCTTTCAGATGACTTTTTGAATTTTGTGGTCATGGCACTGATATCAGCATCCCAGGAAGAGAAATGGTCCAGAAAGTGGAACAGACTGCAATCTGAGAGCAGAGAAGATTTAATGTACAAGTAAGTCTTGGTAAGTAATCCTAACAGACATTCAGACATGGCACTGAGTCTGGTTGAATAGCAAAGCTACATAGGACACAGACAAACTCCTCAGGAAGGTAATCAGATAGAAATGAATGCTGGGGTCCTACAAGCACTGCAATCCACTTCTAACTCAGCCCACTCCTCACAGTCAGAGCCATCTGTGCTGTCATACTCGCTAAGAATCTGGTGCTTAAGAATGTCTGTCTGAAAGAAATCATTTTCCCTTATGAAAGATTTCACTAGGACACCTGACAAAGGATGGTCGTTGAGGTAAGTGACACTGCACATCTTTGTAGTAAGTTTATTGGTTTTAGTTTTCTTTGTGCTGTTGTGCACAGTGGTGAGTCTGTACAATGATGGATTAAATAATAAGTCTGGATGGACGATTCATTCACAGGATATCTGTGGCAGAGATTCTTCCATTATGTACTTGGAAATGTCCAAATTATTTTATTAATTCTTTGTAAATACTTTTTATAAACAAAACAGACTAAAATCTAAGTACCTGGACAGTAAATTCACAACTTTAATAACCTGATAGTCCATGTAGTATGCATAGTACATTTACAGGACTTCTACAGGTACAACTACTATAACTTCACCTTTGAAGAGATTTGTGGAATATGTTCCAGAAACCAATCAGTTCTACCAGAAATTACACATGACTGCTAGTCTCATTTGAACAAAACTGTCTCTGTTTCATAGTGAGAATGTGATTAATGAAAATAGGGTTCCTACCAGTTTCAAATGATAATAATTGAATAATGAATTCCAGTATTATTTCTGTGAATATAGAAGGTACATTTATAAACTTTATTTCTTTCTGACTTCAACTACTAGAATTAAATATTTGGCATATAGTGCAAACATTGACATCAAATGTAAGATTCCTTATTACCTGTATAGGAAATTAAAAGCAGAAAAACTGGCCCCATAGACGAGATCTATAGGATATTGCTTTCTCACTACTAACTTTCCCTCTCCTCCTAAATATTTTAAACATTAATGTCTATTGTTTTAGTAATCTTTTTCCACCTGTGATAGTGTTTGAAGCTAATGTTATGGAAATGCTAGTGAGAATTATAGCCTAAATTACAAAACTCAACTCTTATATCCTCAATCATATCATCACTTAACTTGATGATACAAACATAATGTATAATCTTCCCTTCATAATAATCTGGTTACCCAACTACTTTACTTTACATGGATTTGTGTTTATTTCCCAGAGTTAAATTAATGCCATATGACTACTGGTCATTGCTTTATTTCAAACATGTATTTCAAACATCAGCCAGAACTCTTACAGATATTTTTCTGCTTGTCCTGTTAATGAGTCATTGTTAGGTTTTCACACATTTCACTAAGTGTGGACCTAGAGATATACAAATGCTTGGAGACCTCATTCAATCACCGTTACGTGTAGAAATTATGCCAAAGTGGTAGATTCCCTACTTGTTGAATACATCTTGTGAATTCACTGGGGAAGAGAGAATGGTGACTGTGTCTCCAGCTTCACCTTGCCATGGAGGATCCTCAGTTTGAGAACAAGAACTGACAGCATGGAAACCAGTGAGTTGCTTCTAGGAATGACTTTCTTCTCTCTGACTATAATTGGAATTCCAGGGAATTTTACTCTTCTATGCCACTATATATATATTTACCTAACAAGGTATAGGTTCAGGTCTACAGACTGGGTTCTGATGCACTTGATTGTAGCCAACATTGTAACTTTACTGTGTAAAGGTGTGCCCAAGACAATATCCTTTTTTGGGTTTAAAGACATTTTCAATGATATGGGATGCAAATGGTTTCTTTTTTGTACATAGAGTTTCTAGGGGTGCTTGTATTGGCAGCACTTCATTTCTTAGTGTGTTTCAGGCCATCATCATCAGCTTTAGGAACTCCAGGTGTTCAGAATTTAAGGTAAGAATACACAAATTCATTTGTTGCTCTGTGTACCTCAACTGGGTAATTTATTTATTTACAAGCAGCATATGTTTTGTG
>NW_021621301.1:0-4475 GCF_004785775.1 Grammomys surdaster
AATGGAAAAATCTAGTTAAGTGAAAAAGAGTTATACACACAAACATCAACAACAGAATATAAATGAAAGAAGACAGACTCTGAGGCATGGAACATAAGAAACAACAAATAGATTCATTGGTCAAATAATATGTTAAATCTAAAAATAATTTTAACACAAAACATCGATGAAATCAGGGACACTATGAAAATACAGAACCCTAAGGATAATGGTTTTAGAAGGAGAATTCCAGCACAAAAATTCAGAAGATATACTTAACAAAATCAAAGAATAAAAGTTTCCTAAGCTAAAGAAGCCCATGCTGGTAAAGATGTAACAAGGTTACAGAACACAAAATAGATTGAGCAAGAAAAGGAATTACCTGTGCCACATAATAACCAACACTCTACACATATAGAACAAGGAAAGAATATTAAAAGATGCAAGAGGACAGGACCAAGTAACATATAAAGGGAGGAGACCTGTTGGAATTACATCCAGTTTCTAAAGGTAGATTGTAAAAGCCAGAAAGGCCTAAAACATGTTCAGTAGACTCTAAAAGATCAACCTCAGATTACTATACCTGGCAAAATGTTCAATTACCATAGAGGAATAAAACAACAAATTTCATGAGAAATCAAATTTAAACATCTTTCTGAAAATCCAGTGATATAGAAAATACTAGAATAACTCCAACACGTGAAGGTTAACTACACCCACAAAAATACAGGCAATAAAAAATCACACAAGCAAAACCAAAATAAAGGAAACACACACACACACACACCACACAGGAGGTTTCTCAGAAAACTGGAAATAGTTTTATCTAAATATCCAGCTATACAACTCTTGGGCATCTACCAAAAAGATGCTCCATCATCCAAAAAAGATATTTGCTCAGTTATGTTCATAGCACCTTTATTTGTAATAGCCCAAAACTGGAAACAACTTAACTTAGATGTCCCTCAACTGAAGAATGGATTAAAAAACTGTGACACATCTACTTAATGAAATACTATTCAGCTATTATAAACAAAGACATTAATTATGCAGGCAAATCGATGGAACTTGAGAATACCATCCTGATGAGGTAGTACAGTTTCAAAGAGATATCCATAGTATGGACTCACTTATAAGTGGATATTAGTCATAAAAAAACAGGTACTATGCAGCAATACACAGATGCACAGTAGCTAAACAATAAGTTTAACAAGAAGAAAGATACAAGCAAAGATGTATGAATCCCACTGAGAAGGGGGAATAAACTAGTCATAAGAAGCATACAGAAGGAGGGCAGTGGGTGGGAGAGGGATGGGGATAGGAATGGGAGGTTTGAGGATCAGGTGTGGGGAGAGACAGGAGAGATAGCCAGATGGACATGAGAAAGAATGGGAATCTGCAACTTATTAGGTTGGGGAGGTAGCAGGCATTAGTAGGATGAGATAAAAAACCTGGGATAAAGGAGGTGTCAAAGAATCAATAGGAGTTACCTTAGCTGTGACTCATAGCACTGGAGGTATGGAACCTGAAGGGGCTACCTTATGTAGGAATAGGGGATGGATTTTGGACCCTGAAGGGGATAGGAACTCCACAGGAAGACCAACAGAGTCACCTCACCTGAACTCTTCCCGCTATTAGAGTCTGAACCACCAACCAAGGAACATACACTGGCTCAACCTAGGCCTCCACACACTTATGTAGCAGCAGATGTGCAGCGTAGTCTTCATATGGGGTCAAAAAAAACTGGACTCAAGGCTATCCCAAAAGTTGTTGCTTATATGTGGGATATGTTCTTCTAGTTAGGCTGCTTTGTCTGGCCTAAGTGAGAGAGGGAATACTTAGCCTTTCAGAGACTTGATGTGCCATGATGGGGGCATACTGGAGTGAGGGGCTCACTGGCTGAGAGGAGAAGGGGAAGGATTGTGGGAGGTGGTGATCAGGAGGGGGCAGTGAGCAGGGTATAAAGTGTATAAGAAAAAAACATTTCAGAGATACACTGAGGCTTTGGATTGTTAAATTATCAGTGTAAATCCATACAATAGTAAACTAGAAGAAAAAGCTAAAACTACGCATGTCACACTAAAGACTTGACTGCTTCAATTCATCAATTTTCTTTGGCATGCCATCCCATAAGATCAACAATGGATATGGGATTTGCATTTAGAAACAGTCGATGTTCAACTTGGATGAGAACTTTCCATTCACACAACTTGGATGTAGAATATTAAATGCTCATATCTTTTTTTTAAGTCACATAAGCAAATCAAAAAGAAGGGAAAGATATACACACCACCATCATCATCACCACCAAGAAATAACAAGAATTAGCAATCATTGGTCATTAATATCTCTCAATGTCATTGGATTCAATTCAGCAATAGAAAGACACAGGCTAATAGAATAGATAGAGAAACAGGATCCATTATTCTGTTATATACAAGAAACATATCTCAACTTCAAATATGTGTATTACCTCGGAGTAAAGGACTAGAAGGTATTTTTCCAAGCAAATAGACCCAAAAAGCAAGCTCATGTAACTATTCTAATATCTAAAGAGTAAACAGCAAACTAAAATTAATCAAAAGAGATGGAGAAGGACAGTTTATACTCATAAAAGGAAAAGTGAACCAAGATGCTATTTCAGTTCCTAATATCTATGCTTGAAATGCTAGGGCACTCACATTTGTAAAAGAAACATTACTAAAGCTTAAATCACACATTGAAACTCATTAATAGTGAGAGACTTCAATATTCTACTATCAGCATTGGGAATTTCATCTGGACAAAACTACACAGAGCAATAAAGGAACTAACAGAAGTTATGAATAATGTAGACCTAATGCATAACTATAGAACATTTTACTCAAACATAAAAAAATACATCTTCTTCTCAGTACCACAGGGAATAGTCTTAAAAATTGACCACATACTCAATCACGAAGCAATCTCAATAGAAATTAGAAAATTGAAATAACTCCTTATAGCCTATCAGACCTCTGTGGAATAAAAATGGATGTCAACCACTACAGAAGCAATAGAATACATCTGACTAAATCCCCACTGAATTACTATAGGCTCTAGGCAGAACAAAGACATAAAAGACTTCCTATAATTCAATGAAAATGAATGAACAACATGCCTAAACTTATGAGACACAAAGAAACCAGTGCTAATAGGAAAGTTCATAGCACTAAGTGTTTTCTTTAAAAATGGAGAAACTAAAAAAAGGGAGAGATCTTGTCCTAGTAATTTAAAAATACACCTGAAAGCTCTAGAACAAAAAGAGGCAAAAACACCCTAAAGGAGTAGACAAAAGAAATAAACTCAGACCTCAAATCACTACCACAAAATTGTTTTTTCAGAAAATACACTCAATAGGCAAATCCTTATGCAAATTACTTAAAAGACAAAGAGAAAATATTCCAATTAACAAAATTAGAACCAAAAAGAAGTACATAACAACAGATGTCAAGAAAATACAAAGAAGTATTAAATCATACTTTAAAAACCTGCAATCCACAATATTGAAATTCTAAAATAAGTTGACAATTTTCTCAATAAATACCACTTAAATCAAGATCAGGTAGAAGATTTAAGTAGACCTATAATCACTAAGAAAATAGAAGCAGTCATTAAAAATTTCCCAACCAATCAATCAAAGAAAACAACAACAACAACAACTAGGCCAGTAAGTTTTAGTATAAAATACTACCAAACTTCAAGAAAAACATAACAAGAATAATTCTGAAATTATTCCACAAAATAGAAACAGAAGGAATGCTGGGCAGTGGTGGTGCATGCCTTTAATCCCAGCACTTGGGAGACAGAGGCAGGTGGATTTCTGAGTTCGAGGCCAGCCTGGTCTACAGAGTGAGTTCCAGGATAGCCAAGGCTACACAGAGAAACCCTGTCTCGAAAAACAAACAAAACAAAACAAACCAGAAACACAAGGAACATTGCCAAATTGACTTTATGGGGCCATTATTGCCTCAATACCCACAAACCACAAAGACTCAACATAGAAAATTATAGGCCAATTTTCCTCCTTGATATTGCTGCAAAAAATACTCAATAAAATACTCATAAAAGATGTCTAAGAGCCCATCAAAAAGATCATCCACTATGATCAAGCTGACTTCATCCCAGAGATGTAGGGATGGTTCAACATACAAATATATCACTGTACACATGATACAAACAATCTGAAATGAAAAGAATACAAGTGATAATCTCATTATATGATGATTTTGATTCAATATAATACATGAAGTCTTGTAAGAACAATAAGACAACTAAAGGAGATCAAACTGGAAAGGAAAGAGCTAAAGTGTTGCTACTTGCAGGTGATATGATAGTATACACAAGTGACCCCAAGAATTCTACCAGGGAAATCATACAGTCAACAAACACCTTCAGTTACATGTCTCAATACAAAATTAACTAAAAAAAAAGAAGAAGAAGAAGAAGAAGAAGAAGAAGAAGAAGAAGAAGAAGAA
>NW_021621302.1:0-1112 GCF_004785775.1 Grammomys surdaster
TTTTCAATTAGTTGTCAGCTCCCAAGTCACCTTCTGAAAGGGTCTTTGTCCACCCTGACTGCAAGGGTAACCCCAACCTCAACCATCACCCAGACTATTAGCCAAGCAGCCTGATACCATCCCAGTGGCTTCCACTGCTCACTGTGCGCCCCTCTCACTAGACTGTGGGGTCCCTTGTCTGTTCCGACGACCACTTTATTCATGTGCTCAGGACAGCACGGAACACACGGTAGGAACCAGACAGGCTTGCGAGATACATCTCTATCTTTTAAATGTGAATGGGTGAGACTTCGGGGGCTTAGGACAATGTTGCTCTGTTTTCTCTGCCAAACATGGGTGTTCTTAGAAGTTCTGGATTTTTGTATCTCATCACAAATCTCATTTATCAGCCCTGCCACTTAAGCAGGTGTCACTTGAAACAAGCGACTTCACCCAAGCCGTGCATGGAGTGAGGGCACAGGGCTGCCAAGATTACCCACAGTGCCTTCTTTCTTCCAGTGGTCCAGATGGAAAACTAGTCTGTAAATTGGTGTGTGGCCCTCAGAAAGGTCTGTGGGCTTTCTGCAGTAATGTAAAAGGAAAACTTTCAAATACCACCATTTGCAAATGAAGACCTTTAAAATAATGGGATGGTGGCTCTGGAGAGGGATGATTAGGATAATGCGATGTTTAAGTGGGCGCTTTCCTCTCAAGGATCTACCTGAATTCTGCTGAGCTCATCCCACCCGAGACCTCAGAGAGATCAGTTATGACTTTTATTAAAGTCAAACCAATACCTGTATTCGCCACCGCCTGGAGGAAATTTCTTTCTGTAACTCTGATTGAAGTTTAATGGGAACTACACAAAGAAAATTTACTTAACCTCCTCACCCATCTCTTCCACGGCGGAAGTCTGCTCATCACGTTCTCAGCTCCCAGGAGACCCTATCGAAGATAGCATTTCTCAGTTTCATAATATTTCTCAGAGTAAAAGAGAGAAGACAGCTGCAGACCCCACCAGCGCTCGAAACTACCACACAGTCAATGTCTGATTTCACTTACGAGAACAATACAGTGGCATCTCTTGAGGGCTCACGTGTTAGAACTTCGCACGTTACAAACTAAAAAGTGTA
>NW_021621303.1:0-6899 GCF_004785775.1 Grammomys surdaster
GAGGCTATATTTGTTATACAGAAAATGATGAATCATGATTAGGCATACAGTATCTTTGTCTTTGTCTGTTTACTGAGAAATTGAGTACATTAATGTTGAGAGATATTAAAGACCAATGTTTCTGTAATTTTCTTTGGTGGAGGTGGTACTGTTTGTTTGTGTGTGTGTGTGTGTGTGTATGATTCATTTCTACAGGGTGTGTAGCTCCTGATCTGATTCCTAGATTTTCCTTCTCCAGGGTTGTCTCCATTTGTCAATTCATTATTGTTTCTATTTCGACTTTTAGGTCTTGGACCATTTTGTTCAATTTATTCACCAGAGAAAAGATCTTTAGCATGCCTACATTAAACAGAGGTTTAATATCCAAAATATATAAAGAACTCAAGAAGTTAGACACCAACAGTCTAAATAGCCCAATTTAAATTTGGGTTGCAGATGCCCCTCCCCACCCTGAAATTCCTCTACACTGGGCATTGAGCCTTTACAGGACCAAGGGACTCTCATCCCTTTAATGCCCAAAAAGGCCTTCATCTGTTACATAGGCATCTGGAGACATGAGTCCCTCCATGTGTATTATTGGTTGGTAGTTTAGCCCCTGGGAGCCCTGGGAGGGGGGCGGGGATGGTTGTATGATAATGTTGTTCTTCCTGTGGGTTTGCAAATCTCTCAAGCTCCTTCAGTCCATTCTCTCACTCCTCCATTGGCGACTCTATGCTCAATCCACTGGTTAGATGAATGCATCCACTTCTGTATTTGTTAGGCTCTAGTATCATCTCTCAGGAGACAGCTATACCAGTCTCCTGTCAATACACACTTATTGGCATTTACAACAGTGTCTAGTTTTGGTGGCTATATGTGGGATAGACCCTAGATGGGGCAATCTCTGGATGGCCTTTTCTTCAGTTTCTGCTTTACATTTCATCTCTGTATTTCCTCCGAATACTATTTTGTTCTGACTTCTAAGAAGTACAGAAGCACCTAGACTTAGGTCTTTCTTCTACTTAAGCTTCAAGTGGTCTGTGAATTTTAACTTTGGTATTCCAAGCTTTGGGCTAATATCCACTTATGTGTGCATATCATGTGTGTTCTTTTATGACTGGGGTACTTCACTCAGGATGATATTTTCTAGTTCCATTCATTTGCATTAGTATTTCACCATGTTATGTATTTAATAGCTGAGTAGTAGTCCATTGTGTAAATGTATCATATTTTCTCTATCCATTTGTCTGTTGAAGGACATCTGTGTTCTTTCCAGCTCTGGCTATTATAATTAAGGCTGCTATGAGCATAGTGGAGCATGTGTCCTTGTTATATATTAGAGCATCTTTTGGGTATATGCCCAGGAGTGATATAATTAGGTCCTCAGGGTATAATATATCCAATTGTCTGAGAAGCCTCCTGACTGATTTCTAGAGTAGTTGTTCCAGCTTGAAATCCCACCAACAGTGGAGAAGTGTTCCTACTTCTCCACATCCTCACCAGAATCTTCTATTACCTGAGATTTTCATCTTAGCTATGCTGCTTGGTTTCCGGTGGAATCTCAGGGTTGTTTTGATTTGCATTTCATTTATGACTAAGGATGCTGATTGTTTCATTAGGTGCTTCTCAGCCATTAGAGTTTCCTCTGTTGAGAACTCTTTGTTTGGCTCTGTACCCCATTTTTTAGTAGGCTCATTTGAATTTCTGGAGACTAATTTCTTGAGTTCATTGTATATATTAGATATTAGCCCTCTATCAGATATAGGGTTGTTTTTTTTCTCAGTCTGTTGGTTGCCATTTTGTCCTATTGACACTGTCTTTTGCCTTACAGAAGATTTACAGTTTAATGAGGTACTATTTTGGCTATTGTTGATCTTAGAGCATAAGCCATTAGTGTTCTGTTCAATTAATTTTCCTCTGTGTCATGTATTTGAGGCACTTCCCCATTTTCTCTTCTATTAGTTTCAGTGTATCTGTTTTTATGTTAAGTTCCTTGATCCTCATAGAGTTGAGCTTTGTATAAGGAGATAAGAATGGAGCAATATGCATTCTTCTACATGCTGACCTCCAGTTGAACCAGTAACATTTGTTGAAAATGCTGTCTTTTTTCCACTGAATGGTTTTAGTTTGGTCTAGACCCCCTGCAGATGAGCAGCTTGGTCCTCATATGTGTACCGCAAACACCTGGAGCAATGGCTGTCCCTGAGCTTGTTGCCTACCAACCTACTTGTGGATCCCACATTCCTAAATAAATAATCCTGCCTGTTCTCAGTGTGCAAGGGTGGGTCTAATCTCTTAAGAACTTGCTGTGTGGAGTGTGTGTTGTGGGAGGCTAGAACTGTTTACACTTAGAGGTTTTACCCTTCTAAGGGGAATGGGGGAATGACTAACATGAAGGGTAAGCAAATATTAGATGGGGAAGTGAATAAATAAGTACATTTAATAAGGATGAAAAAAGGAAGGCAGGAAGGAAGGAAGGAAGGAAGGAAGGAAGGAAGGAAGGAAGGAAGGAAGAAAGAAGGAAAGAAAGGAAGGAAGAAAGATGGAAGGACAGAAAGGTATCTGCCTCATTATCACAATCCATCAGTTGAGGGTTATAAAATGTCTCAGATAAATGTTTGACACACTGAACTGATTCATATTTTAAAACACAATTTGTTTCACAGATTATTAGTTTGTGGCCTTGTCCTGGATAACCTGTATGTAAAGATCTCTTTGGATGCTACATCTTAACGTCAACAGGATACAACCATAAAAAGAAATATTTTTACCAGAGGCGAAACATTTAAAAAATAGGTATAGATTTTGATATTTCAGATTTGAAGATAGTGCTTCTTAAATTTTGGTTTTTTTATTTGAAGAAATAAACTAATTTCATTTGTCAACAAAAAATTATGTGAATGTTTGTTTTATTATTGAATTTCAAGGTTGACTGACAATAATGTGTTACTTAAAGTAAATTACAGCCATTGATGATAAGCAACATTCTGCAATAAACCCTATGTTTAGGTTTTATAACCTAAATTTAACTAACTCTCAATTTATATAGATGTATATATAAATATATATAATTAATCTACCTGTTTCTATCGATGTTTATCTATGTTTGTATCTACATCATTTATGCCTATAACACATAGATTAATTTCTACATATTTGTATCTTTCTATCACTTACCTGTAGTTATACTAATGTAGAACAAGGTATAAATAGTATAAATACAGATGATTTCATTATAGGAATGGTTATAGATATTGATATAGGCATAGATATAGGTTAGCATAGTCTATGATTAACTCCAACTGTATCTGTGTTCCTGGCTTTAGGTTTTTGGGTTTAATTCAATTTCCAATAGTTTTGGTATAAGTTGAAAATCACAGTGATGAATTTGTCTGTTATTTCTAGCTTATTAGCTAAGGTTTCGGGTTATCTTTTAGAAAATAAGCTGCCATCTGTATATATGGGTAGCTTGACTTGGTTGGTTCTTATTTGAATAACCTTAATTAATTTAATACACTTCAGTTGTTATTGTTGCTGCTGCTACCACAGCTTCTGCCCTCCTTTGCTGCCATCAGAACTCAACTTGTTCAGCATTCTCACTCCGACTAAATATTTGCAACTCTCCAGAAATGCTGTTGACTTTTCACATCAGGAGGGTACGTGTCTTAGTTACGATTATAATTGCCTGATGAAATATCATGACAATTCCAGCATCATGACTGTAAGCAAAGCTCTGAACAAGAAATAATCAAGTGAATATACAGTGCACAGAAAGAAGAAACAAAGCACTCAACACTTGGAAGCTAACCCTCTACTCCATATAGTACTGTTCATATATCTTAGCAATGTAAGCTATTATAAACAAGGTTAAAAACAAAACAAAACAAAACAGTACTCAACGTGTTGGCCTAAGCTGTGATAGATGCACACTTGCACTCACAAGGATATGAACATACATGTATCTATCTTTTGCACACATACAAACACACCACACACATATACACACACACATACAATATTTTTTAAAGAGTAAGAAATATATTGATCTTATCTATTTTGTAATGACTAATGCCTGTAAAAATTATGTGTGAATACATCTGAAAGAATTTTTGTGGTACACATGGGCAGATTCTTTTTATCTTCCAATTTCTATTGTTCCATGTTCCCACTTACTTCTATGGCCTGTGTGTTTATGCTCACAAACTACATGCCTAGCAATCTACAACACAAGGTGCAAATGTTAGCTTTATTGTCAGATTAAACAATCAAGAGTAACTTGGCAAAAGAGTTTCAAAGAGGAATTGTTAGGGTTGTTTGACTATGGCCTTGTTTGTACAAGATTTCCATCATTATATTACTTATGTTAGAAGACACAGACTTCTATGGGTAGTTGAATTCCATAGAAAAGACACTCAGATCTGGGTAAAAACTGAGGAAGTTCAGTTGAGTAAAATCAAGGTGCTGAAGCTGTGAGCACACATGTCTTTGTTTACCTCTGTTCTTGACTGTGAGTGAGATATAAATAGATGCTTCAAAATTTTGCCACAGTGATTTTCCTACAACAGTGTCATAACCTAGAATTGCAAGCTGAAGCAAAACCTCTTTACTTAAATTGTTTGTTATGAGGACATTACTGTAACAGAAATGAAACTTGGATTAAGGTGATTTTAATATGTGAAAGAACTAACTGAAATGGGTGAATTATAATAGAAAAAAACTAAAATTCATATTTCTTGAAAAAAGCCCTGACTACTGCCTTGGTCTCTCACATTTTTGTTTTTTATTTTGTTTTGCTTACATATAAGCAATTACATTAATTAAAAAAGACAATATAAAATTAACAGTCTTTGAACCATGTCATATATTCTATTTAATGGCTGACATTTTTCTCTTCCATGTTTCCACTTCAATGCCTTGCATGTTTTATGTCCCCTAAACACATACCTAATGAACTAATTTCCAAGGGGAAACGATTGGGTATGGTACCTCAAAATAACCAAGATCCAATGTCACCTGGATCGTGGGTTTCCTAGGCTCTCTTATTGGGAGAAATTTCTGTTTTCTGTTTACAAATTATATGGTCTATTATTTTTCTTCCAACAAACTAACAAGACTATTGCATAGATCTAATCACATTAGACATTTAATAACAAAACCTAAATGCAATCTCCAACACAAATACTGAAGATTACATATCACAGTGAGAAAATACTTGGATATTGGGCTTGAATAATTGGGTTTAGTTAGTATCCTGGAACCTAGGTAAAAACTCTGGACCTGGTAGTACATTCTTGCACTGCTAGCACTCAGAAAAAAAAAAGATGTATATGATCCTTACCACTTGTTACCAGTCAGTTAAGTGAACTTGGATTCTTTATCAAACAAGAAATTGTGGACTTTATTATCTGAGCAAATATGACTGATGTTATTCTCTGTTCTTATATATGTGCATGTATATCCCTACACATAATGTACCTAATTACACACACACACACACACACACACACACACACACACACATCCTCCCTTCAAGCATAGCTAGAATTCATGAATATTTTCAGACTTCATTCCTGATAGCTGCCTTGGCTTTACCTGTTATGGCCAAATTCAAAATTGTCAAAAATAGAGACACAAACATGTTAATTTCTGTCAATATACCCAATCACTGATAATGAATTTGTTTCTATAGTGTCCTGGAATGTACCTCATTGTCACTTTCAGAAACTTCACCCAGGGAATAATGCTCATTGAATTGTTTCAGATTCAGTTGGGTAATGGTCATCCTCACCAACGGTCAGTGTATTCACATCTCAAGCTAAGCATGAAGACATCAAATTGTCCCCTCTTCACTGCATGAGCTACATTCAAGGAACAAAAGTATTCTTGTGATTAAAGTTAATTAATCAGCCTTAGACGATAGTATATATCAGCATGCCAGCACTGAAGAGGTTGAGATAGAACGATTGTCAGTTTGATTCCTGTCTGAAAAATAAATGAGATCGATTGGAATCCACGTTTGTCTATCTAATTTAAGGGGAACTGATTAGCAGTATGTCTAGAAGAGCAAGCTGGACCAACCATACACCTGCACTGCGGTTATAGTGATACTGCATATCAGGTTACAGCCCACCATTTCTTGGATCTTTCCTTTGGTCATATTAAGTTTGCTTTAGCTTTCTGAAGGTCGTACATCACAAAGTCAGGTTCTGTCTTTAAAGCATATCTTTACATACACATTTGCACAACAATAGCAATTTACAAGCACTGACATTGGCCACCTAATATTTTTGTGTGAAATGTTGAGAATATAGGCAAACTGTGAGTTCTGCATTATTCTGCTTTCTCCACTGCAGTCATCTGGGTGAGAACAGGTCTTTACTCAATCTTTTATTTCAGTATTTCGTATACCAAGGATATCATTTCAAATGTTCAGGATAGTTATTAAATGTGAAGCCCAGTTGTAATACCTCAGTAGTACTCCATTGTGTAAATATATCGTTTTTTCTGTATCCATTCACATATTTAGAAATATCTGGGTTGTTTCTAGCTTCTAACCATTATAAATAAGGTCACAATGAACATAGTGCATGTATCCATGTTATATGTTTTGAGCTACTTTTGAGATATATGCCCAGTAGTGATATAGCTGGTTGTTCAGGTAGAACTCTTCCCAATTATCTGAGAAAACATCAGATTGTTTCCAAAAGTGGATTTAATAATTAAATATCCTACCAGCAATGGATGCAATAAAACTCAATAAAATTTTCTTAAGCTGAATCCAAGAACCAATCAAAATCATCATTCACCACGATCAGATTATATTTTACAATTCAATTATTTTTTTTAACAGAACATATGTATTCCAAAGTGACAGAACACCTTGGCAAAAAATTTTGTGTGGAAAGGTTGGTGCTTAAGGA
>NW_021621304.1:0-2645 GCF_004785775.1 Grammomys surdaster
CTAAGCTGCCCAACTTCCTTCAGGAAGAGAACCATTTGCCAAGAACTGTTTGACCTGCCTGCACTGCCTGGCCCCTCAGAAGCCTGTCACACTTGGGGAACTGCTGCTTCTGCACTTGCTTAGGTCCCTGAAGATTGCTGTGGCTGAGTCTTCTGTGGATTCTCTAATATGAGAAGGGTGGTCTCCTAGCAACCAGGATTGTGTCCTGTCTTGTTCCTCATACTGAGAAATCATGATTTTTATATCAAGCTAAAGATTTTATTGCTTTGTGGGACAGGTGGGAATTGACCCCAGCCTTTTGTAATCTAGTGAATGTTCTGGAAGATTGTATCTTCTCTCAGAGATTATAATCATCTCAGTAGTTGTCCTCCCATCTGGGTGACATGTGCACTTTAAATGACCTCTCATCAGCTGGCTTCACCTTTGAGACAATCAAATCTGTTAACTCTTTTCTTAGAAGATGGAGAGGGTTAAAATAAAGACATGTCGGTATACCCCCACCTCTCCACTCTTACGGAAGTGACCTGCAGGGAAGAAGATCTCACCATGATTGATTTTTTTTCTGAAAGGTACGAACTGAGTCTTTTGAGGGTTCTACCACTAGCGCTGCCCATTGCTAGTCCCACCCATCCCCACACTGGTTCTTCACAGCCTCCCTCATAGCAACAGTATGCAGGGATGTGTTGAACCCTGCAGGGTAACATTTGTATGCACAGCCTTAGTAAAGGACACAACCTTGGCCTATAGGCCAGAGCTTGCCAAGAGTCCTCTCCATACAAGTTTGAAATGTCTCCTTCTGTCCCTGAGGCTCTTGTGACCTCACCCACTATTCTTGCCAAGGCTCTTGGTATTTCATCAGACTTAAGTTGCCTTTGACCTGTACCCAGAAGACAGTCCTGGACTGTGGGCTTCCTTGCCTGGTCACCTTGCATGGGTGTCTTTAAGTGAAGGGATGACACACTCCCCCCATCCACCCATCCCTGCAGAGACCAAGGGCATGGTGCATTTGTGTTAGGTTCCTTGTGTTCTTTCATGTAGCATAACATTCCTAGTTAACTAGACTTTGGAGTCTGCTGCCTGCTGGCCAGGTGGAGAAATGCAAAGTTTCTAATGCTGCCATAATGGCGGGAGGGGTGACAGAGGCCTTTTCCTTCACTCACAAGATTTCATTTGTCAAATGATTGATTGGCAAGTCCTGAGTTATTTCTCCATCTCAACTAAGGTGTAAAGTGGGTGGCCCCCACTACTGCAAGTGTGCCCTGCGGAGAAACCAGGCAGGAGCTACTGCCACAGACCCCAGAGGGCCTCTGCAGGAAGCACAGAACCTATCTATGCCTTAGAACCCTCCTAGCCTCTGCTGCCCTGCCTTGGTTGCCACCTGCTTGGATGGGCCTAACCCAGTTGGCTTGTCTCAGGTTTCCTCCTGAGGCCTGGGCTCTACAGAAGGTGGGCAGGATACACCTATACCTCTGTTCTTGTTCATTTGTCTCCAAATGCTGTATGAACATTTCTGTACTAAGCCCTCTTAAATGAAAAGTCAGGTTAAACCTAAGTGCTGTATAGTAATTTGTAATTATGTATAAAGTGAAGCAGTTTTGAATGGTAAAGATTTTCAGTGTGTTTTCTGGAAATTTGCCACAACATACTGGCTTTGTATTTTATTTATCATCCTTTGTAGTTACTGGCTTCTGACTCTTGTAAAGTTCCCCTCAGACCTTTCAAAAATAATAAATGTCCTTTGAAATCTTGACCTCTGCCATGATGTATTTGTGGTAAGAGAGTATTCACCTCCCCACCATGGCAAGCCACCTGTTTCTGTGCTGTTGTGTGCAGGGTATATGGAAGAGTGGCCTCCCACATCAGGCAAAGCCAGGAGCTTGCACCAAACCCCCAGGGTCACTGACCCATCTAAGTCAGAGTGCAAACCAGACTTGCATGAAGTCAGCACAGTAAGGTTCAAGCTGCTGTGCTGTCTGCAAATCCCATCTTAGTTAACTCAACCTCAGGGAGCAAGTCCTGTGTGCATGGAACACTGCAAGAGTGTGCCAGGTAAGACTGGTCCCCATGCACAGCTTGGACTGCTGTCCCCAGGCCTGGCATCCTACTGCTATGAGTCTCATTCAGGCACATCAGCTCAAAGGCTCTTTGGTCCCTTTGGACATTAAGGAATTGTATCATCTAGTGGCACCGAAGCCATGGGCAAAGCTCCCTGGAATCCTAAAACTGCTGCCTCCATCTCAACAACCAACAAGGAAAAGACCCTGCCAGGCTCTCCACGGTCCCACTCTCCCCATGAACTTGGAAGTGCATACATTTTTTTAGGAGAGGCATTTGTAACCTTAGCAATAGCCATTTCCCCTACAAGTCCCTGGATCACTGACCCGTTCTTCTGCCCTTGGCTGTCTTACTTCCCCACAGAGCATCCAGCTTTGCTCATCTGAGTCCACCCCAGTGGGTCTGATTGCAGACTTTCAGCTGGAAGAACAGTGGCTCCCATGGAGGTGTTCAGTTCCACTGTAGCTGGTTCTGAACTAGAGACAAGACTCTTGTCTGGGAGTCAAATCTGTCAGATGGAAAAAACCGGCACAAATCACAAGACTCCAAGTACCCTGGATGGCCATTCTGTAGGATAGTACTCTCCTGCT
>NW_021621305.1:0-2306 GCF_004785775.1 Grammomys surdaster
CAGCAAAGTATGGTGCTATGCCACAACTGGATAAACTAAGGTGGTTTTCCAACAATCTTGAGCCCCCCCTCCTTTCAGGTTCCTTATGGGATGGTGTGTTAGGCCCTTGTCAAAATTCTTCTGGCTGTGTCTGACTATTGTTCTTATTCTTGTTGATATGTTACTCTAACATTCTTGTAATGATTTTGTCTTATGGATCCACTTTTCAGTTGAGCTGCTACATTAAGGCATTATGGTTAATAGAAGAAAGTCAAAAATATCACTAAGAAATAATCATAATCAATATTGAACTAATTGCAGTGAAGTCCTTTAGCTTTTCCTTTACTTTCTGCTTTCTACTTATACGATGACTGCAAGACATTACCATGATCAGGCGTCATCCATGGGCTCAACTGATGCTCCAAAGATGGGGAACAGAGATTGTGCTTGTTACCTGAAATGAGGGACTAAGCAATGGTGTTCAGCCTGCTCACTGCCCATTTCACATCACTCTGTCCCTGCAGAGGATCCCAAATTGTGCACCCACCTGCCCTGGAGCCAGGTCTAGGACCACAAATTCTTGAAAACAGTGCTGCTGGATTCTCCACTAATGCAACACTCAGAGAAGCTAGAGATTTTCATAGGAAGAGTATGCTAGCAGCAGTGGATATTGCTCAGTTGTTCAGATACTGTTACAAAAGATAGATAGAACAAGGTCCTTAGAATAGAAAGATCATTTCTACTTCTACTCTGTTTTCTCAGAATGAAAGACTGTCAGGGAGAGAATGGTAAGATTTTTATAATAGACAAGTGTTGGTAGGTGTGGCCTTGGATATTTCAGTGGTGCTTTGTTTTGTTTTATTTTGTTGTGCTTTCTTCTCTTCTGAAACAGGGTCTCAGGTATATCATGTTGTCTTCTACCTGGCTTGCCAGGTTATCCTTGAGCTCAGAGAATCCTGCTTCTACTTTCTAAAAGCTAGGCTTAAAATTAGGGCTTACAAGGACTGTGGGGACAGGTCCAGTCACTGGCAGAGTTGGGTTTTCTTAAGTTGAGGAGAGTATATCCCCCATTATAGCTGTAACCATTTTCTTCCATCTCTGCCACCCATTTCAAATTGTTGTTGTAATATGCCTGCTAATCACTGACACAAAAAATAACTTGAGTAGAGCAAGGTAGGGCAGAGTGATTACATCCTGTTATATTCTGTATGACATCTGTTATTCTTACAGCTTTCAAAAAGACTTACATATGACCCATTAAATTAAGGGTCAATATGCATTGTTCTATCTAAAATCGCCTGATCAGAACTGACCACTGGACAGTACTTCCTGCAGCTTTATATGAGATACTTGTCAGTTTTTTGTTTTGTTTTGTTTGTTTTTGCTTTATAAGATGACAAAGATATTTGTGTCAATGGCTCAGTCCCCAAGGTCTGAGCTATGGTTCTGATCAATAGTGTGTGCACTCAATCAACCCTCAGAGTTTGACGTTTATAGGATTTTGTGTGGTTTGTGGGTTGAATCAGGAATCAGAACACAAGATGCTAGGCACTTGTTCTGTCAACCAAGCAATGTCTATAGTATTGTCCTACACACTGTGCCTGCCCCTCACCACTACTGACTATTTTATTGTTAAGAAAGGATCCCATGGTATAGCTCAGAGGGGCCTGTGAGGAAACCTGCTTTGGTGACTTTGGCACTGAGAGGAGAGCCCCTCACCCAGCCTAATGGTGGTTACAATATTGATCTTCCTATGCCAACAGATCTCCAGACTGTTGTGAGCACCTGATAACTGCACCTCTCCCTCCTAAGGCCCCTTGGGGCATCATTCAAATGCTAAGCACACAGCTTCATGAGTGCACCCCCTAATGCACACTAATTTTGCCACCTGCCCTTCAGGCTCTTCCTGGATGTGATTTCAAGCATCTCTACATGATGAGACAGGAGATCTTTCCTCCTCCACATTCTTCCTGATGTGATTTTCAGCAGTTTTTAATGGCTAATATTGCTGAATTATGAAAGCTTGAGTTAGGATGAGACATTCCTGGGCAAGGTCTGAAGGGAAACATTCAATTAAATTCAGAAAATAAATGACTTAGGTGTTTCTAATCAACTCTAGAGCAAACTCTATCTTTGGAAAGTGGAGGTGCCCAATATCTGTGACCCAGGAAACACCCTTATATGGATGCCTCAGCTTCCTACCTGTACAGGGAGAAAATTAGCAGGGAGGCAAAGGGTGTTCCCCATGACATCAGCAGCCCCTTCTTTGGACATTCCATTGTATCCTGGAGAGTTCTTGGCATCCCTTGTGATGTCACCAGTGTTGT
>NW_021621306.1:0-8083 GCF_004785775.1 Grammomys surdaster
TGTCATTTAAACTAACTTTAAAAAAACATAAATGATAAAGACAACACATTTTCTTAAGCTTATGTTTATTTAATATATGCAAACTGTATGTACGTGAATCACTCACTACCACTCTTTGTTTCCACAACTTCCAGATATTCAGACTGCCCACTCATTCTCACATACATGGCTTCATTTTTTAAAATCATTTTTCCAAATGTGTTTGTACACATACACACACACACACACACACACACACACACACACACACTATGTTACTCTTTATTTGGTAAGCATTTTTAACTACCCATGAGGCATATTGTATTTTACTAGATCGGATAACTTTAATGTATCTGTCTTCCCTAAAAGCCATTAAAAATTAGAGGACATTCTCAATTTTGTATTGCCTTAATTGATATAAGTATGTAATCATCTAATGGTGTATCTCATTTAGGTGGCTTCCTTGCTAAAGACCATAGTATTCACTAACCCTGTTGGAGAACTGGTGAACATGAATCACAGGGAAAATCAGTGTGCAGAGTATGACATTTTCAACATTTGGAATTTTCCACAAGGCCTTGGAATAAAAGTAAAAATAGGAAGCTATTTTCCTTGTCTCCCACAGAGTCAACAACTTCACATATCTGAAGACTTGGAGTGGGCCACAGGAGGAACATTGGTCTGTGTACCACAGTTTTCATTGTTTGAATATATTTAAATTTTAAAATGTGAGACACCAAAGCTGAGACACCATTTTTTCTCCCCCTTCCTTATCCCACCCCGGTTCCTCTCTCCCTCTGCCTTCCATGATTATTTTGTTCTCTTTTCTAAGTGGGATTGAAGCATCCACACTTGGGCCTTCCTTCTTGTTATGCTTCACATGCTCTGTGAGTTGAATGATGCCTATTCTGAACTTTTGGATAAAATCTACTTAACAATGCCATATATGTCATTTTAGTTCTGGGTTGCCTTACTCGGGATGATATTTTCTAGTTCCATCCATTTGCTTGCAAAATTTATGATGTCATTGTTTTTTATAGCTGAGTAGTATTTCCTTGCAAATGGTCCATCCTCAGTTACCAGCATGAAATTTTGCTAACTCACAACTTCCTGTGAATCTGGGTCATAGGGGTTTAAGGTATCTGGATTTCATTCTCCAATCTACCTACAAGTCCATTCACCCCACAATATGGAAACACATTTATGAAATTTAAATTATGTGTATATTTCTAATAAAAATGTTGTAACTACACATAAACCATAAAATTCTGTGATACTCTTTGAACATCATTATAGCCTAATAAAGCACAGGAAATACTCATTAATTTGACATTCCTGGCTTTTTTTTCAACTTAGAAAATCTTTCATTCTATGAGAGTCTTACAACATGGTTTATTCATATTCATCAAAGAACTTTTTATTGATCTACCCTACCTTTTCTCCCCACACAACTCAGTATCCCTGTTATTTTATTTATAAATAATTTGAGAGAAACTGATGCCACATAAATGTTCTGTTTCCATTTAATCACTATATGAAGGAAATTTTTTAAATCTGTACAACACAACTGTTACACTCTTAATATTACATGATGTAGTAAATGTTGTATTACATTCAGGGCACTGGAGGCTTACTCAAAATAAAAAGTGTCTGAAATTGATAATTGATTCATCAGAGGAATATATATATAGTAGTATCTGTTAAGAATATATATATATAAAACAAAAGTTATGTAAATGCATGGAAATCTTAAATTTTCTTACATATGTATCTAAGTGTATATATATATATATATTTGATTAATATATACATTATCATATATATCCTCAGGTTCCCTCCTCCATGTGTAGTGAGACATGCCCTGCTGGATTCAGGAAAATTCATCAGAAACAAACAGCGGACTGCTGCTTTGATTGTGCCCACTACCCCGAAAATGAAGTTTCCAATGAGACAGGTACATCCTTCCATGCAGAAAAATACTTGCTGAATTCGAGTATCTTCTCTTTCCAAAGTAGAAATGTAAAATGGCCAAGATGGAAATGAAAGACCTAAAATCTGTGTGTTTCAGAATTTAATCTTTTGAATGATATCAACATTTTCAGACCCTGCCAAAAACCTGCAATATCTTCCACAAACTTATTTTTCTCACAGTATGATGGTTGGTGATGTTATATTTTGCCAAAAACATTTAGGTGGAGAAACATTTGTAACCATTTAATTTTTAAGTTATTCTCCTCATTTTGACACTTGTTTCAGACTAGGTGCTTCTTCTCCCACTGAGTTCAGATAAGGCAGCCCAGATAGAACTACATATCCCACAAACAGGCATCAGCTTTTGGGATAACCCCCTGCTCCAGGTGTTCAGGGCCCAAATGAAGACTGAGCTGAGTATCTGCTACATATGTGCAGGGAGACCTAGGTCCAGCCCATGTATGTTGTTTGCTAGGAGGTTCTGTCTCCAAGAGCCCAAAAGGTCCATGTTAGTTGACTCTATTGACCTTCCTGTAGAGATCCTATACCTTTAGGGGCTGAAGTCCTTGCTCTTGTCCTTCCACAATATTCAATAATCACCATCCAAAGTTTGACTATTGGTGTCTGCATCTATTTCAGTCAGCTGCTGTGTAGAATCTCAAAGATAATAGCTATGCTAGACACCTGTCTGCAAGTATGACAAAGTACCATTAATAATCAAAGGGAATGGTGTTTGCCAATGAGATGGATCTCATGCTGGGCCTGTTATTGGGTGGCCTTTCCCTTCCATTCCCTAAGATGGTATGTTGTTTCATCACCAAGCATAGGATAATACAGAACAGCCTTAAGTTAGTGGTCCCTACAGCAATAAGGAATTAAATAAATGCTCAACACCAAAATATTTTTGAGGTATTCTCTGAGTAATCCATATAGTCAATTATTAAGTACATAATTATGACATCTTATGAAGGTTTCTTGTTCATCAGCAGATATGGAACAGTGTGTGAGGTGTCCAGATGATAAATATGCCAACGTACAGCATACCCTCTGCCTGCAAAGAGCTATATCATTTCTGGCTTATGAAGATCCATTGGGCATGACTCTAGGCTGCATGGCCCTGTGCTTCTCTGCCCTCACGGTTGTAGTACTCTTCACTTTTGTGAAGTTCAAGGATACTCCCATTGTGAAGGCCAATAACTGCATTCTCAGTTACATCCTCCTCATTTTTCTCATCTTGTGCTTTCTCTGCTCATTGTTCTTCATTGGACACCCCAACCAGGCCACCTGCCTCCTGCAGCAGACCACATTTGGAATATTTTTCACAGGGGCAGTTTCTACAGTCTTGGCCAAAACTGTAACTGTGATCATGGGTTTCAAGCTCACTATTCCAGGAAATAGGCTGAGAGGGATGCTGACAGCTGGGGCACCTAAGTTGGTCATCCCAATTTGTACCCTAATCCAACTTCTTCTCTGTGGAATCTGGCTGGTAACATCTCCTCCCTTTGTTGACAGAGATATACAATCAGAACATGGGAAGACCATCATTATTTGCAACAAAGGCTCTGTCATTGCCTTCCACTTTGTCCTGGGATACTTGGGCTCCTTGGCTCTGGGGAGTTTCACTGTGGCTTTCCTGGCCAGGAATCTTCCTGACAGATTCAATGAAGCCAAGTTCCTAACGTTCAGCATGCTGATGTTCTGCAGTATCTGGATCACCTTCCTCCCTGTCTACCACAGCACAAGAGGGAAGACCATGGTAGTTGTGGAGGTCTTTTCCATCTTGGCTTCTAGTGCAGGGTTGCTAGGGTGTATATTTGTCCCAAAATGTTATGTTCTTTTAGTTAGACCAGATTCAAATTTTCTTCAGAAGTGCAAAGCTAAATTTCATTATTGAATCTTTGATAGTTTTAAGTGTTAGATGGTACTCAACCTCTTTCTACTTTGTCATAACAAAAGTACTACTAAATCATACAAAATAATTAAGTAATATATTAAGATCTTACTGACACAGAGGAATAACAACACTGCCTAATTAAATACCAGTGATTAAGGCTTGGTGGAAAACGAGTTCATTCATGAGATCACAAACCTAAACTTTGAGAACAGGGACTCTCAATTCGGGAATAGCTGCCATCATTTTGACATGTGTATGTGTGTAAGACATATTCTTAATTATTGATTAATATAAGGTGACCCTACTGTTTGTGAACAGTTCCACCTCTGGCAAGTTGTTGTGGGCACTGTAAGAAATAGGATTGTAGACAACATAGATATGATGGCAACAGTAAGCATTATGCCATGGACCTTAATTGGGCCCTGAATCCATGTTCTTGTCTTGGCTTCTTTCATTTAACTGTGACCAAGGTACATAGGGAAATCAACACATTTCTCGTATATTGCTTTTGACCATGGTGTTTTGTTACAGCAACAGAAACTAAGACATTAGCAAAATGGTAAATTGCCTTATGAGGAATTTGGAATATCATAAATTACTGACACAATAAAAAGGACCAATTTGAAAAGGAGAGATAAGTGTGAATATTAGTAGAGTGTGAATCATGATGACAGCATTTCATATTGTTGATGGCCATCACAGAGGAAAAGGATTTTGAGTAGCTTTACAGTGTATTATGAAGATGCTAAGAATATCAGGTAACATATTAAGAAAGGTAGAATATATGAAAAGGACCCTGGGATTCAGATTGTGTCTGCAATATAAGACTCTTGTACTTTACATGAAAACAAACCATTTTATTATGAAATGAATGCATTTCATTTAGTGAGAAATATCAATAGTGAGAATAAGATCATATACAATACCTTTATCATAATAAAGTCAGTGAAGTCTGTGAACACGTAATTCACTCTAGATGAATGGTCTCATTATAAATTTTATAAGGGTAGGAGCAACTAATTTTTATTTGAGTTTAATATTACAGACACAAACACAGACACACACAAAGACACACATTATTATTATTGAACAACTGTTGTCATCTTTCACTCAAAGTATTGTTTGTTGTTTTATTTTTAACTGCTATTTTGTAATTTTTTTACCCTATAGTTGGTTTTCTTTACATTTCTTTTCACTAAAATATTCTTTGTACCCCTTTCTGCAATCCTAAAATACACATGGTCTCTTATTTGATTAATTGCATGCATTTATATTCTGACTGCTCAATATTTGGTAATACATGACTAATCCTTGTTCCCTTTCTTGGCTATGTCAACCACTTATATTTTCTGATTTACATTTTCCTGCAAATGCTTATTCAGGATAAACCTTTGGAAACTTTCTTCCATGAAGTTTGGTATGCTCACTGTTGTGTTCCTTCTTGAGATCATATGATGGGGGTAGTATTGGTGTGACTTCATGGTCTACCTATGCTCTTTCTAGAAGATTTATGTTCACAGGCAAGATCCTCACTTTTTGATTCTCAAGGTCTTTCCCACTATCTTCTTCACTTTTCCTTGAGCATTGGATGAGGGGAAATATTGTAAGAAGATACATTGTTTGTTTTTAAGTGTACATGTAGAATTGAAGGAGTCTATATGGTGTGAGTCCCTCTTGGTTTTTATTTCCTTCACTTTTCCTTCCAGTAGCATGTAGAGTACTTTCTAGCAACTTGAATTCAAGGTATTAGAGGTATGGTTTCTATTTGGGGATCAGTCTAAATCTGATGAAGTAAGTCAAGATTGTCTTCAGTACTACCTCCTTACCACCAGTTTGTATAGAGCAACAATATCACTCAAGACTTAGAGATCTATGTGGGAAAACATGTCAATGAATATAAGGGGCCAAGGTGTTGGGTGGCTTTAAAAACCAATATCATCAAAACACAAAAGAACTGATGATTGCATGAACTCACAGAGAATTTCTCATCAGTCATAAGAAGTGCACATGTTTAATTCATATATTATCCCACTACTAAAAAGAAGGTGTGGACAACTGAAAATATATTATAAATTAAGAGTAGGTGGTGGTGGGTGCTGGAGAGATTGCTCAGTGGTTAAGAGCACTGACTGCACTTCCAGAGGTCCTGAGTTCAAATCCCAGCAACCACATGGTGGCTCACAACCATCTGTAATGAGATCTGATACCCTCTTCTGGTGTGTCTGAAGATAGCTACAGTGTATTCATATATAAAAAATAAATAAATCATTAAAAAAGAATAGGTGGTGGTATCTTTCAAAGAACATTTTTCTGATATGTGGAACTTCAATATGATTATCATTCACGTTCTCTATATTGGTGTTACATCACCTGACAAACAAATTGATGATACAAAACAAAAATATCCACATAAATGCATTATTAAGAAAATAAAAATAAATCAGTCATGATAGAATACTGTTTTGTGCAGCTAGTCATGTGGCCTTAGCTGATATTTATAATTACATTCCTCTAGTACTTGTTTTGTAGTTCCTTCATCCTCCTCTACTAGCCCTCAGCAAGTTGTAAACCTTTTCCTAGAAGAGTGACCCATACTTTTATTTCTGATGAATCTGTGCCCTTTGTCACCCTGTCTGGATTAGGCTGTTGCATTTTCCAGTATAGTTTAATGAAAAACTGTGTAGAACCGATAGATACCCTAAAGGATCTCCTGCACTCCAGATATAAGTTGTGTAACATACTTTATGGACCCACTGTCATACTTCCCTGACTTTGAAGTAAGTTTGTTGGTCAGATGCAATAGTGTGTTCAATACCATGATAGTGAGTAAAGGACTCTCCAATTGCATGTAAGGCATTCTGTAATATTGTGGTTTTGGGATAAGCATTATATGAAGGAAATATAACCCCACAGACAGAACATATCTGCTCCAGTAGGATGAAGCATTATCCTTTTAGAGAGGCAGGAGTCCAATGTAGTCAACCTGCAACCAAGTCATTGGCAGGTAACCCTGGGGAATGATGACATGTGAGTGGCTCAGTCTTGGTCTCTCCTGTTGATAGATCTGTGTGGTGAGCCTTCCAGCCTGGAGAGGGTAGTGGCGGGGCACAGGATAGGACCCTGGTGATGGCTTTAATGTCTGAAGTTCTCAGGGCTTTCTGGCTCTCTGACCTGTACTGAAATGCTGATGATAACTTCTAAAAAGTCCTAAAAACTTATGCTGAGGGTAAAAGATTGAAGGCTTTGGTGATTAACACCTGTAGCCTAACAGCAGAGGATTAGGCAAAGTGGCCTTTGTTCTATTACAGCCAGAACTGCTGGGCCCTGAGTTATCCCTGCTAGTCTGAGATCACAGGAAGAAAAAGCACTTAGAAAAGTTATTATAGGGTTTATTACTAAGTGTAAAGAGTTTCCTATGAAAGCTTTCTAAGTGGGGAAAAGGAAAACATTCTAACAAAGAAAAAATTCTAAGTGAAAAAATTCTAAGCAGGGGAAAAGGAAAGGAAGGGATGAACAGCTCCTAATGAACCTCTACATCTATGATTACTCTGTTCTACTACTTTGTCTTTTTCTTCAGTACTTGTACACCTTTCAGAGTACGTGATCACATATTACAAAGTTCATCACAAGTTCACACCAAAATTCAAATCATAATTTGAAATAAACATTTACAACAGAGAATGTTTATACATGCATATCCATTAGGAGCAGTTATCTAGCTGAACATCTATCACCTGTCTAGCTCCACAGGTTCCCGGAAGGTTTAAAACTATAACTAAGAAATTAGTAAAGTTTTGTATAGATAAACCCAGGCAATATTTTCTCTTCTGTCCTTGCACCTATAATAAATTGTGAGTTCCCTTTTAGTGACCTTTGTTTAATTGTTTTACAACCTCATTGGAATATGCTCTGAGCAGGAGAGAGTCTGGTTACTATCTAAGGGCAACTAACTGATGACACTCGGAGGACTGGCAGAGTTCTCATTGCAGTTTTGACTATCAGAAAAGGACATAATAGCAGTCCCACTATCTAAGAGCTTAATAATTACAGATATAATTTTAGGAATTCTTATGGGATCATCGTTAAGACTTAAGAAGTCATCTACTTGTCTATATAGCATCACCACAGGATAGTACATCTTCACAGATTTGTGGAGATCTGTTCCAAAGAGGTTAGCTATTGCTTAGAGATAGTTATCTATGTTTAATAATAACAAGAAAAGCATATTAATGGCAGGAA
>NW_021621307.1:0-2414 GCF_004785775.1 Grammomys surdaster
GCCCTTCCTCTAGTAACATTTTACTTTTATTTTATTTCATCTTCCAGTTCCCTACAGTGGACTCAGGAGTTATTTCCTCATAGGAAGTCTCCTTTTGACACTTATTCATATAAATGAAAGAGCAGATAGGGGAAAATAGCCATAGTGTATGGTAGACATTTAGACCCAGAACGATGTGATTATAGCTTAAAGGTTTACATTTCCATTGAATCCACTACCTAGAAACCTGGCAAGTTAACCCTTGTGGTCACTGTTTTATCCCTTAGCAGAGCCAATAATGACAATCTGAGGGGTCTGCTAGGATCACCTGTCTCTTGGGGATGTAATGTGCCCCTCTTATTCTCTGCACACTTGAGTTTATTTTCTGTGTGTCCTTTCTTTTCTATGGCACCTCCTGGCTCATGTTTCCATAGCTCAGAACCTCTGTACATTAACAAGCATCTCAGAGAGATCTCTCTCAAAAGGGTAACACTGCCAACCAAACTCTCTTAAAGCAAGTCTGTTAACACAGAGTAGGGTACTCTCTCCCCAGGAGGTTGTTCTCCCTGCCTGACCTTAGTGATGCCACATCTGGATGTATCCTCACATGAAGTCATCCCTTGGGGAGTTTTCTGGGTTGGAGAGAGGCCGTTGTCACTCATTTCAAACTGAGGTCTTTCACTGAGGCAGTGTGGTCACTAAGGGAGGGCAGGTAGCTTTGCTTTAGACCACCTCTCTCCCTTTGTGAGTCATTCATGTTCAAACCTCACTCTGCTCTTAGTCATATGGCAAATACTATCATTCTGCTATTAGAACTCATTTCCTTCATCTAGATTTGTTTCCATTCTCAAACTCCTGTCTTGGTCTTCTGATTGGAATACCATAGTTACACAAGAGTCCTGCCTCCTGACCCCATTTTTTGGGGGCGGTAGAACAGTAGAATTTGGTTTTACTCCAGATCCCTGGTATATCTAGGCCACCCGAGCAGTGTCAGGTGTGGGTTCCATCTTATGGAGTAGAGTTAAGTCAAATCAGATATTGGTTGGTGACTTCCATAAGCATTAGGCCACCCTTCTTGATCCAAGGGTTTGTGGCTAGGTAGGTGTTTATGTTTCTGAAAGATATTACCTTTCAAAAAATTTAAAATATTTTAATTTTATTTTATGTTTATGAGTGTTTGGCCTGCACATATATTTGTGCACCAGACAAATGCAGCATCTATAGAAGCCAGAAGAAGGTATCAATGGGTCTCCTAGAACTGGAGTTACAAACAGTTGTAAGCCACCATGTGGATGCTGGAAATTGAACCTTTGTTATCTAGAAAAGCAGCCAGTGTTCTTAACCGATGAGATACCTCTCTAGCCTAGAATGGCCCTAATCTCAAATATTTAAATCCTAAATGAACAAGATTCTTAAAGTATAAAACTCTGAAGATCCAAATCCCGAAAATATAACTCTGGGGAAAATAATAAAATCCTTTTAAAGATATTTACTTACATTTTTAAAGTAAAAAAAAAAAATCTAAGCTTATAATTTAACTACAGCATTTCTCCTCTCCTTCTCCTTTCTCCCAATTTGCACATATACTCCTTCTTTTTCTCTTTTAAACTCATGACCTCTTTTCTCATTATTTGTTACATGTATATATGGATATACATATTCCTAGATATAGCCTGCTCAGTTTTATAATGATTCTGGTATGTATATGTCTTCAGGGCTAACTATATGGTGTTAGATAACCAGTTGGTGTGTTGTTCCTTAGGAAAGATCACTACTCAATTCTCATCATTGCTTAGTTGCTTGTGGTTCTTTGCATGGGGTTGAGGCTTCATGGGCTTGCTCTAATCCACTTTGACATGTCTCTTGGTGTCATCTTTGCTCAGCTCATGTTTGGACAGTCATGCATTTACATTTTTAAGGAGGATTTATTTGAGAAACATGAAAAAGCCAGAGTAGAACACTTCTCAGTTACTCTGCATGAGAAAATAGGCAATAATGTATCTTCACAAGCATAAACACTAAGGAATGCCAGTGGCAGTCAAATGAATAATGGCTGTGAGCAGGAAAACCACACTCATGAAGAAATAGGTTATAAAACAAAATGCATAAATGCCTGTCACTGTGGTTGGTAATTGTGTACACCTAGTTTTATAGGTGTAGTGGTCTGAAATGCCACGGCAGATGGCCTAGCCTTTAATAAGATCAATCAAAGACAGCAGAGGGTCAACACTTGCTTTCCCTGTTTCCTGAACATTCAAGACCTCAGGAAATTATTTTTCTTTCAAAAATACAGACACTTAGAAAGGATAGCTCCTCATTTATTCTGCAGCTTTCACTGTACTTGTATGCAAACATGCAAACATGTGCTTACACAAAACGTCAACATTATGATAACGAACTTTCACAGATCTAGCAAATTTAGCAAGAAAACAATC
>NW_021621307.1:2424-23901 GCF_004785775.1 Grammomys surdaster
TTGCAGAGGCTTTCTTTCTCTAGCCTGTGTGTGCAGGCTTCACCATCCACCTTTCAGGGCTGTTTGAAGATGTTCAGATGGGGTCAGGTGGATGTCCCCATAGATGCTGACTCTGGTACCCAGGCACTATGCTGGCAGGTGGGGTGTGAAGTTGGTTTGGGTGAATACAAATATGACAAAACATGGTTGGGTATCAATTCAGACAGAAACACAGGCCATTGGTTGGCTGCCTCATCGATTTTCACAGGTTGAACGTTTGCCTCATTGATTTTTTTTTTTTTTTTTTTACTGCAAACTGAATCTTGTTCATCTGCTCTCTAGAGATTGCCTCATTTCTTTTTCTTTCCTTGTACCTGTTTGGCACTTTACTACATTGGATTGCTCTTACTTACCATCAACGCCAATCAGCTCTTTCTTTGGAGAAGCTCTATGACCTTAAAAAAGATCTTTAACCTTACTGAGCCTTGTTTTCCTTATCTGCTAAATGGAGGTAGTAATTTCTATCTAGACTGTCTAGAAGGTCAGTCAGCTACCAGAAAGAATAGTTAGTGTCTGGTAGGTGGTAAGATTTGGTCAGTAAGAGAATTATCACCTTGGACATAATATATAAGGCTCAGAGTTTAGGCTCTACAATGGGGAAAGGAGTTCTACTTGAGGGGTGCTAAGATCCTACAGCCTGGACCCTTGTCTAAAAACTCTGACACCCACAGTTTTGGCTATGTTGCTGTCAAATGAAGGGATACATCTTCATGATAATCCTCAGCCAGTGTGTTGATAACTGTTCATTGATATCTGATAGCACAGCTTGAACAGGCATCTTTTTTTATTAGATATTTTCTTTATTTTCATTACAAATGTGATCTCCTTTGCCAGTTTCCCTGGAATCCCCCATCACATCCCCCTCCCCTGTTTCTACGAGGGTCTTCCCCTACTCACCCACCCACTCCCACCTCCTTACACTGGGATTCCCCTACACTGGGACATTGAGTCTTCCCAGGACCAAGTGCCTCCCCTGCCTTTGATGCTTGAGAAGGCTATCCTCTGCTACATATGCAGCTGGAGCCATGGGTCCCTCCATGTGTACTCTTTGGTTGGTGGTTTACTCCCTGGGAGCTCTGGGGGGTCTGGTTGGTTGATATTGTTGTTCTTCCTATGGGGTTGCAAACCCCTTCAGCTCCTTCAGTCATTTCTCTAACTCCTCCATTGGGGACCCCATGCTCAGTCCAATGGTTGGCTGTGAGCATCTGCCTCTGTATTTGTCAGGCTCTGGTAGAGCCTCTCAGGAGACAGCTATATCAGGCTCCCATCAACATGCACATCCCTGCATCCACAATAGTGTCTGGGTTTAGTGACTGTATATGAGATGGATCCCCAGGTGGGGCAGTCTCTGGATGGCCTTTCCTTCAGTCCCTGCTCCACTTTGTCGAACAGGCATCTTAAGTGGCTGCTTCCCAGAGCATCAGGGGAATAAGGAAGTATATTGCGTTGTTGTAATGAGTCCATGTGTTTCCATTCATACCTTATTTCATTTTGTTGTCTCTTAGAGTGAGGACACATTGTGCTATCTGCTGGGTTACTGTGTCCATGTTTGATCCCTCAGTAGACCCTCAGTACCCCTGAAAGTTTAGGCCTTCAAAGATCTAGAGGAGAATGGGCGCTTCCTCTCCCACCTGCAAAGGTGTACCACCATCAATCTTAGTGATCTTTTGGGAGCCACTTTTTCCCTGGATAATGGACACCTTGAATTCTTCTTAGGAAGCCATGGCAACCTTCACAAACATAAGCCTGTCTCCTAAACCAGGACAGAAGAGTGAGTACTCTTCCCAAGACAGTCACTGCAGCATAGGCACAAGAAACATCTGCATGAAGTACTGCTGATGTTGAGCCTGCTCTTTGACCTGGCAGAGCCCTTGAGTTTGGGAATGAGTGGAGATCGGACGAGACAGAGAGAGATGCACATCTTTTGTTCAGACAGACTCATTTGTTTTCTCTTTACTCTATGTTTATTTTTTTCATATAAGTGCAGAAAACTGTGTCCCCTCTCACAGGTGCAAAGAGAAAGCAGAACGGGGTGGTAATAGGCTTTGGGCTCTGAAGTTAGGATAAGAGGAGGCTCGTATGCTGGAGCTACGGTGATGGAGATCACAGAACTTGCTACATCACTGCTTTCGGGATCAAAACCAACATACATGTAACTCCCAAAGTGTTTATCATGAAATGGTGTTCTTTTTTTGCACACATTAATAGCATTTATTAAACAATTCATTGTTCTTATCACCTAATTTTTAATTTTTTTAATTTTTATTTTTTATTTTTTTATTTTTTTCTCAAATCATAATTAAATCACACAGGGGTTATAAACACAGAAAGGAAGGATGTGGGGAAGAGAATGACACTGGAGTGTGGGTGTTCAGGGGGACTACAGATATCTTCAGAACCGTGTATCGGCTAGGTGAAGGTTCAGGGGACAATTCACTATCACTCTGCCTATGACTCGATTGTTCTTATCTAAGTTGGTATTGTCTGCCAAGGCTACCTATTTACAAGGTCTATGACCACTCAGGCTTATAAATTTCCACAAAAGCTGCCTGTTCACATTAGCTTATAGCCATCTGTTTTAATGTTTTTCCACTGAGACCCAAGACTTGGTGTTAGTATACATGTATGACAGGCCTATTGCTGATTTTAGGCCTATGGCTGATTTTAGGCCTACAGTGTGTAAGCAGGGCTGCCCCTGACATCTCCTCCCTTCTCTAAGTATAGAAGGGCTGTGGCAAGTCTAAACTTGCGAAGGCGGGGATAGAGGCCTGACTTCCAGTAATTGAAGGGGACCTTGTAGTGGCTCCAGTCCCCCTGTCGTTGTCCAGTGAGGCATGAGGGCCATACCCGTCCCGATGTCTTTTTCCTGGAGAGGGGATACTTTTGACATCAACCCCTATGCAGTTAGGCTTGTCCCTCAGGGAACCCAGATAGATATTTTTATCTTTTATTTATATTCCCTTGCAGTGCTTAGCCTCACAGCCTAAGCAAGAATTCAGATTGCCTGTCAGAGGGGGTTCTGGGTGGCCCCTCTCTGCTTGGTCTAGGGGCAGAAGTCCCCCCTTTTAGTTTGGGTGGAGATGGGTTTTGGAAACACCCTGTATAAAGTAACATCCTCATCTTGAGTCCCGTGGTCCTCCATAGCTAACTTATGATAATGTATCTGAGTAGGTTTTGCTACCAAATTATTTATCTGTTTTATCACAGAGTTAGTCCGCCTATTTGAGAGCCAGGGACCAGCAGAAAAAAGCAAAAAGAACCCAAATAATGGTCCCAAGATGGAAGGAAATAGGGTTGATAACCTTGGAGAGGCTGCAAACCAATTCTTGTACCAGCATTCATCTGTCTCTTTCTCTCTCTGATTTTTCTTAGGGCCTTCACTACCTATTTCATGCTCTCTTTAACCCTCCTTGTCTTGTCTATGTAAAGGCAACCTTCTTCTTTGAGGGTTGTACACAGTCAAGAGCTGTATACAGCCTTTTCTATTGTACTAGAGTAAATCAAGTCCAATAAGGATCTTTGCGATTATAAGAGGTCTATTCAGACAGTGAAACGAGGGATATCTTCAGATTAGTGATGTCAATCTCTAGCTGTTTGATGTTCTTGTCAGTGGCCCTTCAAAGGTCTGAGTAGTATAAGTTCGGAGGCCAGCATCTGGATTAGAACTTCTAATAGAAGACATCACGGGTGATTCATTTTTACCTGGAAAGGAAAAAGAAGGGGATTCTCAGGGAGATTTCTTTTCCCTGGATGTAAATTGTTATTCATCGTATTTATGGTTGGGCCTGGCTTTGTGGGGGTATCTATTTTTTTCATTAATCTTTTTGGTAGCCCGTTAGCTGTGCCTTCTGTGGTATCAGACAGGCATATCAGTCCTCGGCCCCATAAGGCAACTGGGTCTGGGCCATTCCCTTTCAGGGTAAGAGGGTCCTTCACCATATATGTGGCAATGTTTTGTTGGTCTTGGTGATGCCAAAGGCAGTCAGCAGAAGATTTGCCATGAGCTTTCAGCTCTAGAGAGATAAAAGTGAACAAGGCATGATGGAGAGTATTTCAGGGGGACTCCTTCTGAGGGGGTACCGTTCCCCCTCTTTTGTTTTTAAAGCCAATTTTTCAGAGTTCTTGTAAAATCAGGGCAGAAGTGCCAACAGTCACTCCTTCCACACTCAGAGAGTCATGAAGACCCTTTTTAAGGATATATAAATCTATATCAATAATCTTTTGTCAATGGACTGTTATAGCACCGCTGACAACTAATCAGACTATGTAATATATCGATTAGTAATAGCTTCTTCTACTTTTTGTGAGATTACCACTCTTTTGTCAATTAATTGTTGAGGAAAATTAGGGTTTACCTCTCTCTTGAGAATATTGAACAGAGACTTAAATTCTTTTGTGGAGAGCTTAAAATGGGATCTTAGCCAATTAGCAACTCCTAGAAACTTTTGAAATTAATTTAAAATAAGTAAACTGTCTCCCTCTGTTTTTTTTAGACCCTTTATCTGTGTGGTTTTTATTATTGGATATTATACGTATTTACCTTTCAATGTTATCTCCTCTCCCATTCTCCCCCAAAACCCCTTATCCCATACCCCCTCCTCATAATTTTTGTGAGGCTGTGCTCCAAACATTCTCCCAGTCCCATCTCCCTGCTCTCGAATTCCCACACAGTAGGGGATCCAAATTTTTGGGGACCATGGCCCTCCACTTTCACTGAAGTCTAACAAGGTCACCCTCAATTCCCTATACAGGTGCATGAGTCCATCCCTTTGTGCTCTCTGGCTGGCGGCTTAGACTTTGGGAGCTCTGGTTGAAACTTTTGATACTCCTTCTAGAAAGGACCAAAGCAACCACACTTTGGTCTTCCTTCTTCTATGTGAGTTTTATGTGGTCTATACGTAGTTTCTTAGAAATTGTGAGCTTTTGGGCTAATATCCACTTATCAGTGAGTGCATACTATGTATGTTCTTTTGAGATTGGGTCACCTCACTCAAGATGATATTTTCCAGCTCCATCCATTTGCCTAGGAATTTCGTGAACTCATTGTTTTTAATAGCTGAGAGTAGTACCCCATTGTATAAATGTACCACATTTTCTGGATCCATTCTTTTGTTGAAGGGCATCTGGGTTCTTTCCAATTTCTGGCTATTTTAAAAAAGGCTGCAATGAACATGGTGGAGCATGTGTCCCTGTTGTATGTTGAAACGTCTTTTGGGTATATGCCCAGGAGTGGTATAGCTGGATCCTCAGGTAACACTATGTTCAATTTTCTGAGATACCACCAGACTGCCTTCCATAGTGGTTGTACCAGTTTACAATCCCACCAACAGTTGAGGAGTGTTCCTCTTTGTCCACATCCTTGCCAACATCTGCTGTCACCTGTGTTTTTGATCTTAGCTATTCTGACTGGTGTGAGGTGGAATCTCAGTGTTGTTTTCATTTGCATTTCCTTGACAACTAGGGATGCTGAACACTTCTTTAGGTGATTCTCAACCATTCGAGCTTTCTCAGTTGAGAATTCTTTGTTCAGCTCTGTGCTCCATTTTTTTAATAGAGTTCTTTGATTGTCCAGCGTCTAATTTCTTCAGTTCTTTGTATACCTTGGATATTAGCCCTTTATCAGCTGTAGGGTTGGTGAAGATCTTTTCCCAATCTGTTGGTTGCCACTCTGTCCTATTGACTATGTCCTTTGCTTTACAGAAGTTTTGCAGCTTTATGAGGTCCCATTTGTCAATTCTTGGTCTTAGAGCACAGGCCATTGGTGTTCTGTTCAGGAAATTTTTTCCTGGGCCTATATGTTCCAGGCTTTTCCCCAGTTTCTCTTCTATTAGTTTCAGTGTGGCTGGTTTTAGGTGGAGGTCCTTAATCCACTTGGAGTTGAGCTTTGTACAAGGAGATAAGTATGGATCAATTTGCATTTTTCTACATGCTGACCACCAGTTGAACCAGCACCATTTGTTGAAAATGCTATCTTTTTGCCACTCGATGGTTTTAGCCCCTTTGTCGAAAATCAAGTTACCATAGGTATGGGGGTTCATTTCTGGGTCTTCTACTCTATTCCATTGGTCCTCCTGCATGTCTCTGTTCCAATACCATGCAGTTTTTTATCACTATTGCTTTGTAGTACAGCTTGAAGTCAGGGATGGTGATTCCTCCAGAAGTTCTTTTATTGCTTAGAGTAGTTTTCACAATCCTGGGATTTTTGTTATTCCAAATGAATTTTAATATTGCTCTTTCTATCTCTGTGAAGAATTGAGTGGAAATTTGATGGGGATTGCATTAAATTTGTAGATGACTTCTGGCAAAATAGCCATTTTTACTATATTAATCCTTCCAACCCATGAGCATGGGGGAGCTTTCCATCTTCTGAGATCTGCTTCGATTTCTTTCTTCAGGGGCATGAAGTTCTTGTCATACAGGTCTTTTACTTGCTTGGTTAGGTTCACACCAAGGTATTTTATATTATCTGTGACTATTGTGAAGGATGTCATTTCCATAAGTTCTTTCTCAGTCAGTTTATCTTTTGAGTAGAGGAAGGCTACTGATTTGCTTGAGTTAATTTTATATCCAGCCACTTTGCTAAAGTTGTTTATCAGGTTTAGGAGTTCTCTGGTGGAAGTTTTGGGGTCACTTAAGTATACCATCATATCATCTGCAAATAGTAAGATTTTGACTTCTTCCTTTCCAATTTGTATCCCTTTGACCTCCTTGTCTTGCCTAATTCCTCTGGCTAGGACTTACAATACTATATTAAATAAGTAGGGGGAGAATGGGCAGCCTTGCCTAGTCCCTGATTTTAGTGGGATTGCTTCAAGTTTCTTTCCATTTAGTTTGATACTGGCTACTGGTTTGCTGTATATTGCTTTTACTATGTTTAGTTATGGACCTTGAACTCCTGACCTTTCCAAGACTTTTATCATGAAGGGGTGTTGAATTTTGTCAAATGCTTTCTCAGCATCTAGTGAGATGATCATGTGTTTTTTTCCTTTGAGTTTGTTCATATAATAGATTACATTGATGGATTTCTGAATATTGAACCAACCCTGCATTCCTGGAATAAAGCCTACTTGATCATGATGGATAATTGTTTTGATGTGTTCTTGGATTCGGTTCACTAGAATTTTATTGAGTAATTTTGCATCAATGTTCATAAGGGAGATTGACCTGAAGTTCTCTTTCTTTGTTGGGTCTTTGTGTGATTTAGGTATAAGCGTAATTGTGGCTTCATAGAATGAATTGGGTAGTGTACCTTCTGTTTCTATTTTGTGGAATAGTTTGAAAAGTGTTGGAACTAGGTCTTCCTTGAAGGTCTGATAGAATTCTGCACTAAAACCGTCTGGTCCTGGACTTTTCTTTGTAGGGAGACTTTTAATGACTGCTTCTATTTCTTCTGGGGTTATGGGACTATTTAGATGGTTTATCTGGTCCTGATTTAACTTTGGTAACTGGTATTTGTCTAGAAAATAGTCCATTTCATCCAAATTTTCCAATTTTGTTGATTATAGGCTTCTGTAGTAGGATCTGATGATTTTTTTAATTTCCTCAGTTTTTGTTGTTATGTCACCCTATGAAATGGTGTTCTTAAAGATTATGATAGGTATGAGGCAAGAAAGGGGTTCCTTAGACTCGAAAGTTTGAGAAACCTTGGCTCAAAAACCTTAAGGAACTTAATGTACATCATAGTTTTCCAACTCTTTAAACAGAGTTCTTTTAGGGCTGAGCTGTGAAGGGACTGTAATTTTTCTTAGCATTATATTAGGATAATGTGGGCTGATAGAAGGGCGTTTGTTTCCTATTCAATATGTGTTGACAGATACACATTTTTCTCTAATTCTCCTAGCCTTATTCCCATAAAACAGCAACTACAGGAGTTATTTTAAACGCAGAAACCTCATCAGAGAGCGAACTTCAATGATTTAAAATTAAAAGTCACATTGCCCTATGTAGAAATAAGATGGAAGACATTATGTTAAGTGAAATAAGTCAGATTCAAAAAGGCAAATATTCTCATCCTGTATTCATGAGGTTCCTGGAGCACCCAGAAGAGTGGTGATTGGGACTGGGAATGGGAAGGGATGTGTGCTTGTGTCTAATGGGGAAAGTTGGAGTCAGAGATGAGCAGGTTCTGGAAATGAATGATGCTGTAGCTGTACAACACCACAAGCGAATTCAAGGCCTTAGTGCCACATCCTTAAAAGTGATGGAAATGGTAACTCTTATACCATGCATTCTTTATCACATGTCTTTAAAACAATGACACAAGATGAGTCCCTCCCTCAGCCCGAGTTGTTTTGATTTCTGTTCAACTTTCTTCAGTGTCGTGCAGTGCTCGTGCCTAGGGATCTCGGGCTGACAGAACTGCCGCAGGATACCGGGTCGGCAGCGGCTGGCCTCAGCTCCAAGCCGGGCCAGCGGGGGTGGGCGAGCAGACTCCGGGGTCGGGGGTGTGGAAGGAGCCAGCCGAGCCGGCCCAGGGCGGGGCTCGCTCCACAGTGGCCTCTGGTCGCCCGAAAACCGGAGCGGGACTTCCGTCCCAGTCCCCAAAAGCGAGAAAGTGTTGTCAGCTCTTTTAGTTCTCTTCTTCCGGGAGTCGCTCGTGAGAGCCCACGGAAGAAAAGTGTTTCAGCCCCTTCAGTTCAGCTCGCTCTTCCCGCTGAGGAGAGAGGAGAGTGTTGTCCTTTGAAGTGCGCGGCTGGCGACTGATGAGGGATCACGAAAACACTCCGACAGCAGGAGACCTTGCACCGCACAGCAGTAGTAGTTTAATTTGAACTCTGGAATTATATATATACAGTTTCGGGGAAAGAACAGGTAGCCCCTATTGGTTTGGCTTGGGTGTTTGAGGATGCCTTATTTGCATGGAGGTGCTATCCTACGTAATAGGGGTCACAGGTCTCTTTGTGGGATGTGGAAGCTAAGAGGGCCATCGGCGTGGGAAATCTGAAGCAACCTTCTGTCCTGTGACCCTTTTCAGGCCGAGGTTTCCGGGGCTTCGAAGATTTCTACCAAGCTTTCTGGCTTTCTCATAGCCCACTGCCCCACAATTCCTCCCTTTTCTTTTACAAAGTAGAGGTGTCAACAGAGTAAGTGTCCCCTATGTTGGGAACAGTTTGATATTGAACTAAGACTCGATTTGTGGTCACCTTTGCAATGTTACTCATTTGTTGCTTTAAAAATTGAATGAGGCAAGGTGCCAGGAGAAGTAGAGCTCCAATGGCTAGTACGAGGCCAAGGAGGGGAAGAATCCAAGCCATCAAGGGGTTAGAGTACCAAGGGGTAGGGGTGTTGGGAGTATAGCATGCCCGGAGGTTCCCCCGGAGTTCTTTGAGCGTTTGTACATCTTGTTCTACCAGCCCAGATTCATTGACATAGAAGCAGCATTCCTCCCCCAGTAAAACACAAGTCCCCCCATGTTCAGCAGTCATCAAGTCCAGGGCCCTCCGGTTTTGGAGAGTCACTCCTGCCAAAGAGGTTATCTGGCATTGAAGGGACTGAAGGCTGTCTGTAGTAGAGGCCATTGCTTGGTCAAGCTTGTCCTGAAAGTGGCCAGCCAGATGGTATGTTTGGACAAAGGCTGCGCCAGCAGTTCCAGTAGCACCAATTGAAACAGCAAGGCCTAGTCCAATGAGCAGAGGGAAGAAGATTTCTCTCTTCTTTCGGCTTCCTTCCATCTGCAAGGCGAGTTCTTCTGGTTCATAGAGATAAACCTGGGGGACAACAATCACAGGGGTGCAGGAGCCCTGAAAATGAGAGTTGATACAGGCACCTGTAGTGCCTTTGCACCAGAGGAGGGCAGGAGGGCTAACACATACTGATTTGGTGATGGCGATGTCACGGGCACATGTGAGATGGGGTTTTGAGGAGGACCCTACAAGGCAAAGAGGTGGGGGTAGGTCAAGGAGAGGAACATCCTGTGCTTTCCTCGCAGGCAGGGGTCCGTGGAGATCATAAAGGGAAAAGTTAATGGGAATGGCTGTTAATAATGGCTGGGAGAGAGAGGCACAGAAAAAGCATTGGGAGGAATTGGGGTGGGTTGTTAAGGGAAGGAGGTCTGCTGTGTATTGAATGTACTGTAGCCAGCAGAGGGTAGCTTGTAGTTCCTCCTGAGACTGGTTTTCCTGTTGGATAATATTAGCATGGGTAAAGGCAGATTTGGGGGCAGGGACAATGTAGGGAAAATTTAAAAAGGCCGCCACAGCTGCACAAGCCGTGGCAGGTCCCACATCAGGGAAGAAGATCCTATGGTTCCAGCGGCCCAGAGCCCTTGGCGGCAGCAGGCCCCAGTAACACGAGGAAGTCCTTGGTTCCAAAAAGGTTTATTGTCATGACGGATAATAGATGGATCTAGGCGTACCCCCCAAAAACTCAGGGCAGTCCCGAGTTATATAGGGAGGGAGAAAGGGGGAGGATTGGGGGAGGATCTGGGGGAGGAATGTTTAATTTGCTCTGCCCTCTGGCCTTCATTAGTATGTAAATCTCTAGGGCCTGAGGCCTATAGCCTGGGTAACTCTATGGAGATCTATGTGACTGCTTTTCAGGATCTTGGATGATGGGAGGGACCGAACTCCTGCTGGTTCTCACGCAGAATTCCACGGAGAATCTCGGGGTTCTAGGTACCTGCTCAACCATGACCCAGGATACCCTTATGCAGTCCCACACTTCAGCATGGCCTTTGGGTTGACACTGTTTTCTCTAGCCCAGGCTGCTGCACATGGGCTGAAAAGATGGATTTTTGCTGCGAACTATTTGAGAGAAGCTGGGCATCTTTGTCATTTTTTTTACATTTGATATTAATTTTGTTTGAAAAATTACAAAGTTTACAGAGAGCCTATTTTGCAAGGACATTTTATATTTCTCTGATAAAATGGGAGTTTTACTATTCTTATTCCACAAGATATAGGCATAAAATTCTAGGTCCTAAGTAAAGCATTATAGTTGGTGTCACTTTCTTCCAGCCTAGAATGCTTAGTGTAAAGTCTACGCTGTCACTGTTAACCTAGGTGAAAGGCCCTTGCCCCTTGGGTCCTTTGGTAGTGTAGGTTTGTATGCCAGCCACAACTCATCTCAGTTTCAGAAAGCCAGTTTCTTATCTTGAAAACATGATGATTATCCTCTTGAGAGCATTTAAATGCCATGCCTTCCACAGAAGTCAAGCTCTGTCCTTTGTAACCCATTCCCCCTAGACGATTCTTGTAGGCACCATTGTGGACATGATAGCCTCTTGAGACAACCTGGCCCTTGAGGCTCCAAACAGAGCTCTTGACTTCCTTACCCCTATGATCTGTTCTTCCTCAGTCTTTTTCCAATCATCAAAATGACAGCACCATCCACTCAGACAGATACTCAAAGCCTTGGAGGGAGGTTGAATGGTCCTCACTTCTTTCTTCCCCTTTCATCTCCCCAGTCCCCAGAAAGCATGTTGGAGCAATCATGCTTCATTTTCTTCCATGTCCTCTAGCTTAGGTCTGCTAACACTCCTTACTGAAACTCTGCAGGTCTCCTCTTCCACCCAATCCCTTCTGCATGTTGCAGCTAGGTAGAGCCAGCCAGCTCCATCCCCTTGCTTTGCCCCTTCTCAGGACTTCTCATGCTACTTAGGATCAACACAAACTCCTTTCCATGGTTCAGCTGTTTAATGTCTGCCACTTCTTGTCCTTCACAGTCACACTTCCAGGCTTAGTCTTTATCTTCTGGTCCCTCAGCCTTCTACCTTTTCCTTAGTCCGTCTTTTGTTTCTTTTAATTTTCATGGTCTTTGTGATCACTTTTTCATTGGCCTAGAAGGCTCTCCAAATCTGTATATGACAGTTACTCCCTGGCTATCAGTTCCTCTGTGAGCACTTTAGTGAGGTTGATTTGCTGATTGAGACTCCATGATCCCACCCGTAGAATTTTATCTACAGATACAATATCCCTGTTCCTTTTTTATGTTAATATTATCTAAACCCAGCTATATTTGTTTATTTTGTTTCCTCTTTAGCAGGTGTGTGTGTGTGTGTGTGTGTGTGTGTGTGTGTGTGTGTGTGTGGTGTTGAGAATGAAACCCAAAGCCTTATACATGCTAGGCAAGCACCCTACCATTAAGCTATATCCCCACTTCTGTCTCTTAAGTCATATGTTTGATAGGATCAAAGGCCTTCTCTCTCTTATGCTTCACTCTTAGAAGGCAGGTGACTGGCATACAATGTGCAGGGCTGCACACATATTGTTGAACAAATGCACAAGTAGACACGAGACAATGGTCCTACTTGCTGGTTGGCTTTGACATACCATCTGCTGTCTTCCTCCAAACTTGTACAAAAGTGGCACATCACTAGGTTCCATGAAATGCAACCACTGAAATAACACTTCTAAAGATTTCAATGTGCCAATATGCCCTTCTCTCTTCCCAGGTAGCAACTATACATTTTCACAAGAGCCTTGTAAGACTCATTTCTCCTACCTTTGATACCAATCTCTGAAGGTAGCTTTGTACTGCAGGGGAAAATAGAATCAACAGAAGCATTAGTATGACATGTTGGTCAGGTTTATGTAACCTTGATACAACCTAGAGTCATTTGGGAAGATGGACTCTCAAAGGAGAAAGTGCCTCCAAAAGATTGGCCTGTGGGGGTATTTTATTGATTAGTGATTGACATGAAAGGCCCAGCGCATTGTGGATAATTCCACCCTTAGGCAGATCTTATATAAGAAAGCAGGCTTGGAAAGCCATGGGGGTCAAGCCAATAAGCAATACTCTTGCTTGGTCTCTGCTTCAGTCTCTGTTTCCCTAACTTTCCTCAGTGATGGACTGTGACATGAGAGTTGGGAGCTGCTTTCGGTCATGGCGTTTTATCCCAGAAGTAGAAACCCTAACTAAGGCACATGGGAATTTAGTGAACCTCTCTGAGGCTCAGTCTCCATCTACACAGTAACCAGAATGGGTTGGATGGGGACAGTGACATGCTTTTGGAATCATGTGTGTTCAGTGTTCTTGAGTTCCTTGAAGGCAAAAGTCACACTCATGAGTGGCAGGAGTCATGCTGTGGGTAGCCTCTTGGACCACATGTGAAAGAAAATGAACTGGCAGGAACTTCCTCCCTGTCGAGAAGATACTATATTTCTGTACATGACTGATGTGCAGAGCAGACTCAGAAGAGCCACTGGAAATACAGGGAGGCCTCCTGGGCTTTGTAGCAGTCTTGACTCTATAGCTGGCCTGCCTATTGTGCCCCCTCCACTGGCTCAGCTCTGAGTAGATCGTGAAAGAGGAAATCAGCAGCATCCAATATTATTGGATGTGCCTGGCCTTGATCCGGAGCCTCCTTTAATTCTGAATTCATGTCACCTCAAAAAGGGGAAGGGGAAGGTCTATTCACAGGGATGCTGCACTAGGGGGCCAGTATGCTGGGAGTGCTGGGAACAGGGTCTGGTCCTGAGTTGGTGATACAGGTTAACTTCAGAGGTCTGGAGTATGCTGGTCTTCTTGTAATAATGGCACTTGGTAGAATGTCAGAGCTATTTGCACTGGGCTGGACATGAGCCTTATGGCCTTGCAGCAGAGCAGGTATGATGACCACAGGAGATCCTCATGAGATCTGGCCTATTGATGTCCCCTACCCCCAACCCCCGGCGCAGGGAGGCTCAGGAGACCCTCATGAGGTCCCACCCCTGTATTTCCTTCACCATTATGTAAAAGGTAAACAATTGCCTCAGGTGGAACTTCTCAATGGAGGAGTTGCCAATGAGTTACCAGTGCACCTGTAAGTAATGCCAGTTCACTAGGTTGAACACTGATGGAATCCTCTCTTTAGTTTGCCAGTCCCTCTTTACCTGGGGTGCATAAATGCTTCTTATGTCTCCCCAGGAAACATCACACCTCACCAGTCTGAATTTCATGTTTGAATGGGAGCAGGACAGAGGACAGGAGTTTCTGCTGCTTACCCCATGGTGTCTCCGTAAATGCTGTGTCAGTGTAGTCCTGTGGACAGGGGGAAAGCATCTGGTGGGTAAGGAAATGTTAAATAAGCTGGAGAAATCACTAGAAGCTGTAGGTTTCAGCTTAAGGATCTGTCTCACGTGTTTGTGCTTACCACACAGGGAGAGGACTGATGTCTTCCTGTCCTGTGACTGGGGACAATGTTTTAAAGCATGTGTCAGTGCTTGGGAGTAAGGAGAGGGTGAGTCCAGGATGACTTTACAAGGAAGTGACACATTATGCTGGCATTACTTAATCAATAGGAAGTGTTTTTAAAAGTCACTGTTGTCATGGTGATGGAAATGGTTTCCAAATTTTAGGGACCAGAATCCCCTGTTCTTTCTTCTCTGAACATTGCCAGGTAGTCGTGGTGCCTCATTTTGAAACTTTGTTGCCTCCATTCCGAATTTATTTAATTTTTCTAGGGAGCAAATATAACTTCGTTCAGCTTCCGGCTACAGTGGTGACTTCTGCCAGGATTCGAGGCACACAGCTGAAATATATTTCGTGTCTTATGAGCTTTGCCTCATCGTGGAATTAAATAGCACTAATTACACAACTATAGACCGGCAAGGCAGACAACTGTTCATTTCCTGATTTCCTCTAGGATTGAAAAGGGAAGGGATGGATGGAATGGGGACAAGGAGGACATGTGAGAGATCATACCACCAGACTTGGAGGCCCCCTCATCTGGCAAAGTGTGCCCCACTCAAGTCAAGTGATCCTCCATGGTACTAATGTTTGCTGGGGCTTTGGATTCTTTGCATGAAGACCATTGGGGCTGGAAGGCCAGTGGTAGTGGTAGCTTGACCTTGATACAGGTGCCAGTGACAGGGATGGTGGCAGTTTCAGAGGTGGTAACTGGATAGATCTCAATTTCCAGGACCCAAGAATATAGACCCTCAGTTTTGCGTACCTAAAGCCCTGCATTCATTTTTATTGCTTCTAAACCTGGCAATTTTCTTGAATTATGAAAGTCTAGTTAAGGATCTGTGATGTAGCTTGGTGGCAGAGGGACTGACTAGCACATATAAGTCACTGTGCTCCAAGGAGAGTGACGTGGACTCACTCGACAGAAGAGGATCCTGAGCTCTATAAAAACAGGCTGCAGGATTAAATCATGGCTGGCATGCCAGGCACATCCCCAGTTTAGGTTGGGCAGCTAGGCAGTCAGCTGAAGAAAGACGTAGTCTCAAGAGAGTGACTGCGGCATTAGCCTATCATCTGGTAAAAATCACTCCTAGTTGTTTCAGGCACTACCATTGAACAGCTCTGCCTGGATCCCCTACAAATATGGTATGAAGACCCCTCCTCAAATCCTGATAACTTTTGTTCTGAGAAATCTGAACTTCCTCCCTCCTCCTGGAGTTTACCAGAAGAACAACGTTGCTTACCTGCTTCTAGAAAGACCAATTAACAGATGGGTGGAACTGAGACATCAAGGAAAGTAGGCAGACCGTGACCTGTGAGGGCCTGGTGTCTGCAGTGTCCTGATTCATGGTGATTCAAAGAGAAGAGGTTTTGGGGAATGTCACTAGCATAAACATGGACGTCTGTGACCGTAGGAGCTCCACCTGTGAGAGGAGATAAGGGTCTTTAGAGTGAGTTCTCATCCAGCAGGAGACCAGTAGATGTGGTTCAAAACAGCCAAAATCAGCTGGGCTTCCAGTCTTAGGCTTGAGGGCTGTGTGGGCCTCGTTTCCATATGAAAACCACTCAGCCATACAAGTCGCATGCACAGGACAAGTGGGCCTCAGGTCCCCTTCTGAGATCCAAATGTCTGACTCCTCTCTCTCTCTCTCTCTCTCTCTCTCTCTCTCTCTCTCTCCTTCAACAGTTTATTTTATTTAAATGTTTTAAATTAAAAAATTTAAATTACAAAAGATTATTTTATTTAAAATAACCTACTCTTAATCATCACTCATCACATTGGCCACAGAAATACTCAAGTGACATCACTTTTCTACCTGTCAGGATGTTTTGGTCACTTTTCCACAATGTCCCTCTCTTTTCGTGCATCCAGAGGCCAGTGTGGGTCTTGCTCTGAGGATGGGAAACTAATACTGGGATCTGGATAGCCAGGCAAGGGCACTCATGTAAGCTGTGCTGAGCAGCTAGGGCAGGAAGCAGCAGTCAGATAGATGTCAGGCTTCAGCAGTGGGGTCTGAACCTCAATTCCTTGCGAGCCTGTGTCTTTAAATGAGACACTAGAGAGAAGCTGTCAGTATGTTCCTGTCTGGATCAGGCTTTCCTGGAAAATTCTGTGTTTTAAAATCTTCTCAGCAAGGTCTGGAGTGGAGAGAACCATTGCTTAGTGAATCCTCACTCTCCTTGGCATCCTGGTGTCTGGGATATCAAGGGCCAGCACTAGGTCATAATGAAGATTTTTCAGAGCAGCCTAGGCTTTGCTGAGGATGCAGATGGGGTTTCAACCTGGGAGAGCCCTTCCAGGAGGTCGGGAGGAGGTGGCAATGAAATCCAGAAGGAGGCCTCAAGGTTAGGCCAGCTCTAGTCTCTCCCTGAATGGGACAACTCCCCCTCTGGTGGGAGCTCTGGGGTGGAAACTAAAAGCTCTTGTCCATGGTAACATTTTCTACAGCCCTGTCAGTGAACCCAGCCCTAAGGATTGAGAGGGGGCTGGAGTTGGAGAAGAAAAGGAGAAGAGGGAAAGAGGGAGGGAAGAAGGAATGGGGAGGGGCTAAGGAAGGGAAGGAGGGAGGGAAAGAGTCCATGGGCAAGCTGAGCTTGGTGCAGAATTTCCTGGGGATCTAACTGGTTGTCTGGTTGGGACTTTTAGTCTGTGCCTGGCTCTCCATGACTCTTCCTTCTTCCTCTTTATACCTTTTACCTGCCCTCCCTTTATAATAAAGTTTATGTTTTTCACTCTTCCAGAGAATAGCAGCTGAAGGAAGAGTGCAGCATTGGGTGGGAAGCAGGCAGACTGAGCGTCCTGGACTTTTCTTGGGTTCTGGGTATATAGTGGCAACTGTTCAGGGAAAGTACTATGACTTTCTTTTCAGTGTGTGGCTGCTTTGACATGACCTCCATGTCACACCCCAGGGATAATGATGACTGTACTGTGATACCCACATTCTCTATCTTTTCTCCCTTTGTCCATGGCACACTCACTTCTGGGATGGCAACAAACAGAGGGGGGCACAGTAAAGGTCTGGACTTGGCTATAAGCAAGGCAAACAAACACACACAGCCTGGCTGGCTTGTAGGCCCACTGCAGACACCAGTCTGCAGCCAGCTTCACACCTGTATGTAAATATAGTTATCCAGGAAACAAAATGCTACAAACAACTCCTAGGCCTCATTTCTAGAAACCCAGAATGGGAAGGAAAGATTGCAGGTAGAGAGAAAAAAGTACTGCTTAGAGTAGATTACAGATTGGAGAGTGCATCTCAAACAGGTATGTATTTCTCCGTGAGACTTGAGATCATTGAAGAAGGGCTAACATTTCCTGCAAGCACACACTGCCTCACTGGGCCTAGAATTTGGGAACAACCACAAAGGAATATAGAAGGTTTTGTTTTATTTTTCTTATTAGATGTTGGCATAGTAAGTAGTCTGCCACCTCACTGAACTTGGAAACTTGCAGGCTAGTTTTGGGAGAAAAGGAGGAAGCTACCATTATCAGAAAAGGCTGTTCCCTAGGATTGTCAGCCCCATATGCTACCCAAAGCAGAGACTTCAAGGGTCAGCATCTGGCTGGAGCCACAGCTTTCTGTATGTAGTGTCTTCTAGTTATAGTGAGTGTGACAACAGACAGATCTACATCTGGTGTGGAGATTCCTGGTAGGCCACAGATCCATCCACGCTCAGACTCTACCACCCCATATGTCCTTAGAGTCATATTTATCTAGCTGGGTGGTTAAGATAAAGAGAAAGGAGCCAAAAATCCCCCAAAACATAGTGCCTTAGTCCATTTTCTGTTGCTATGGCAAAGTAGCAGAGAGTGGGAAATTTACAAAGAGCAAGGGCTTATTTAGCACACAGTTCTGGAGACAAGGGAATCCAAGCATGTGGTAAGATGTGAGGAAGGACCTTTGTGCAGAGTGTGTCACTTGGTGACAAAGAGCAAAACATAAGGAAGGTCAGGTCTCTGTTGCTTTTCTTATAAAGCCTTGGTTATCATCCTACCTTGATGACCCTATTCAATCCTGGTTACTTCTCAGACATCCTACCTCCAAACATCATCAACATAGTAATTTAGGGATGAAATTTCCAACTCACAAAAAGGCTGTGCATTTTTCAATCTACAGGAAGGAGAAACTCATTGTTCCCTGCATTGGCATGGGAAATATCACCATGAAAGTCATGATCCATGAGATCTACCTGGAATGTCACCAGGAGTCACCATCCATGTGGTCTAAATGGAAACTGTATGAAAATGTAGAGGACAGGAGATGTTCACTGTAGCTGACAGGACACTGACATCTCATGAATAGGTACCACATATTTTTGTCACAAAGTTAGCTTTCTGTTGATGTCCTTCCTGAATGCTGGAGACGCAGGTTCCTGGGCACAATACTGTCTGCAGGACTAAAGGAGGTGATGGAGTCCCTGGCTTCTAATAATAGCCAAGGAAGTGGAGTTCTACACAACTTCTCCAGGGGACAGCTACAAGCTTCTCCTGAGGAGAGCCTCAGGGACTGGAGAGCATGGTCATTGTGTTTTGCTCTAGGGGAGCTACCCTTTGTTCCCAGCTCAGGATTCTTCCTATGACACATGTTCAGTTAGCAATCCCTTGTTAGGAAAAAATAGTCATCAGGTGAATGAGCGCACACATGCTGGCTTCTAGCGACTTGTGCCTATTGTGCTGTTTCTCCCAGTGCAACTTTCTCAATCCCTGCTCCTTCCTTGACAGGGACTGCACTGGGTATCTTGACTGAGTAAGGAAAGGTCTAATTTGTAGGCCCAAGGTGACTTGTGACAATATTCCAGCTGTGGACTGCTGGTCCCCTTCTAAATCATGTATGGAAGACGTAGCTTCTCAGATGCATTTGCACTTACATTTAAAAAGGACAAAATGGAGTGTTTTAAGTATTTATAAGCCCTGGAATAGGTAGGGAAAGCTAACTTTGTCAATCCAGACCTTTGTTGACCTTGTTGGCACAGCACTGAGATTTACTTCGAATTTTATCCATAATTGATACCAGCTGCTATCTCATAGACTCTGCTAGGAAAGAGTCATCCATTTCTTCCTTCTTTCCTTCATCCTCAAACATTTATTACATACTTCCTGTGTCTCAGGATCTAGGCTTAGAACTGGAGCTATTCAGTTCTAAAAAAAGTCATGATCTTTATTATTTAAAACATGTACTACATGTATTTATTGTGTGTGAGAAAGTATTATCTGCCGTGTGGAGACCAGAGGACAATTTGCAAGCGTCTGTTCTCTCCCACCACGTGGGACCTAAAGACCAAACTAAGGTCATCAGACTTGGTGGCAGACATTTAACATTGTAAGCTGTTTTTCCAGCCTATGATCCTTATTCTTAAGAGATTTAGGATATTAGAGAGGACAACAATAGGGACAAATTTAACAGTTTATCTGCAAGTCTCTGGTGGGCACTGATTCTTGTACTAACACATGATCAAGGCATCTTAGACTCTTCCTGGGGTCTGAGAAGGCTTCATTTGAGAAATGAATGAAACCACAAATAGGCAGAAACTTTGGGAAGATTCCAGGGTTATAGCCTGAACTTAGAAGCAACAGCTTGTGGTTGTGAAAGTCTGTATACTCATGCTTACCCCCAAATCTTACTTGGGATATTCATCATCACTTGAACGGGCATGGGACACACAAAGCTCTTAGGCTTGCTACTTAACCTCACAGAAGAGCCTGGTAGAGACATGTAGCAGTAGACACTTCTAGATTTCCCTCTTTATGGCTTAGGATTTGCCCTGGTTAGTTTTGTCAACTTGGCATGAGCTACATTCATTTGGGAAGAGAGACTCTCAATGAAGACAATACCCCCACCACATTGGCCTGTGAGCCAGCCTGTAGGGTGTTTTACTGGTTAAAGATTGATGTGAGAGTTCCCACTGTGGACAGTGCCACCCCTGAGCAGGTGGTCCTGGGTTCCATAAGAAAGTAGACTGAGAAAGCCATGCCTTTGCAAACCAGTAAGCAGCACTCCTCTATGGCCTTTGCGTCAGTTTCTGCCTCTGGGTTCCTGCTCTATTAGAGTTCCTGTCCTGACTTCCCTCTGTAGTAGACTGAGATGTGAAGACATAAACTGAAATAATACCTGCCCCACCCCCAACTTGCATATGGTCATAGTATTTCATCACAACAATAGAAAGCAAGATTCTTTCATTAATGACTTCAAAACCAAACCTGAATTAGAAAACCTGAATTAGAAAACCAAACCTGAATTAGCTTATGGAAAGGGAAAAGCTTTTGGCTGATGTGCATGGGTAGGGCAGACACCCAGATGGTGTCATGCACATCACCTAGACATCTCTACGATCTGAGCTGGGACCTGGGCATCTCTGCTCACTTCTGTTCTCTGATGGCTTCATTCTTTGAGGATCTACTTCATACCTGCCTCCTTGGGTTACAAGATGGCCCCAGCAATCCTTAGCCCACATTGAATGGTAGCCCAACAGGGTTATGGCGAACCATGAAATCAAAATGAGATAATGTACGTGAAGACGACTTGTAAATTCTGAAAGAATTTTGTGAGCTAATTGCTATTTTAAACTGCTCTATAATAACTTTCTTCCTGCCACTCAGGAATCTAAGAGGATGGTAGCACTTCATGGAAATTAGTTTGAGCTCTTCAAAACTTGCCATATTAAACAAAGGCAGTCCCAACTGCTTTAATCAAAATGATGATCAGCTTTTAAAAATGAGTTCCATCTCCCCTGAGACCACTCAACGCTAAAGGATGATTTCACAAAGAGGAGGTGGCAGTGTGTTTGGGTTTGATTTGGTCTGTGGGGTGACCTGTCCTCAGTCCCCTCGCCCACCCTGCCTAGTTCAGGAATCTTTTGAAATGACTTGATTTTGTAAATGGAAGAATAAAGGTTGGCAATTTTTTAATTTTAAAATTATTTTAAAGTCAGCTAAATGTCTTTTTGAATGAGAGTAATTAGAAGTACCAGAAATTGCTTCTTTCTGGGCCAATGTTTTTCTATTTGGACCAGGAATGGGGCATTCCAGGACAATTTACACGAATGGATGTCCTGGGAGAGACACCTTCATCCTCTGGAAGATCCAGTTTTGCAGTCTTGTGAGGTCAGAATAATCTTAGATGACCCTGAGAGGTGGCTGTTGGCGCTGCCCATCTGTGAGTCCTGAGCCGTGGTGGGAAGATTGGCATTGTCCAGGCCCACAGTGGAATCTTTAGTGAGTTCAACTGATGCCCACATTCTTGTCCATACCATGCCCTCTGTTCCTTGTTTTCTAATTCCTGGGGTAAGAGAGAGAGAGAGAGAGAGAGAGAGAGAGAGAGAGAGAGAGAGAGA